>NC_084631.1:28943093-28958093 GCF_033978795.1 Nerophis ophidion | reverse complement strand
GCTTCAGGCCAAGTTCACTGTCAGCCTGCAAAATGTGCGCGCACGCTAGCGCCAAACGCGCACGGCGCGCGCTCCTCCCGATGGTTGAAGACGACCTCGTTTACGCGCCCCCAATGTTTGCATATTCCCCCTCTCTCTCTCTCTCTATTAGCATCACGTTGATGTTGTTTAATGGTTCTGTTTGGAGGAGGGGGGGAGGGGGGGCGGCATTGCGTCTCAACGGGCCGCCTCTGATGAGCGCGGGATCGGCGAGGAGACGTCGGGGTCAAAAGTTGAGGCGCGTCGCCGTCATCTGTTCGCCCGCAGTCTCATAATGGCGATCTTGACTCGCGCGCACAAAAGAGCGCATCGCTCAGGACTACATATGTTGCGCGTGCACTCCAGGTGAACCCACGCATGCTCCGTCACCCCCACCCACACACACACCCACCCAACAAGATTGAGTGGCTGGCGTTTTATTATCGCGCTTGATTGGTGAATTTCCTTTGAATAAATTGCATTTGCATGGCGAGGATTGATACCCTCGACCCGGTCACCGCGTGACGGGAAGACCCACGAAGACCCCCCCCCCCCCCCCCTCCACACCCCCAATGGCACCCCTTAAAAAACATTTAGCCCCTCTCGTCCTGTGCCGGCTTGAATAGGAGGACGCCTTTAGCGGCAACAGAAAGTGCGCAGATGTTTTACCCTTTTGTGGCGCACAAAGACCGATTCGAAAGACATCGTTTTGTCCCGTGATTTAGTTTGATAAATACCGCACACACATGTCATTAATGGAGATGTGAATCTGACAAAACGTTGACAATAAAGGTGCTCCAAAATTCGATTAAAATCGGACTTGCTCGTCTTGTTTATTTCGATTCCAAATGGAGCTATTTTTTATATATACCTTATTTACTTACCTCATTTCTAACCTGGTTTGAAAAGGTTTTATATCTTTTTGTGCCAAATCAAATGTTACTATATAGAATCGATCTGAATTGAGAATCAACTCTGAATCCTATCTTCGCTCAAAAAAATCGAAATTTGATCGTGTGTTTCTGTGAGATTCACATCCCGAAAAAAAAAATCTTTAAAGTGTGTCTTGATCTTTTAATCGGTTCCAATCCGATTCATGGGGTGACGAGTGATTCTCAATTCGAATCGATTGTCAATTCAACACCCGATTCATATGGATTCTTGAGACAACACCATTTTCGATTCAAACTGATTCTTGAGACACCATTCTTGATTCAAAACGATTCTCGATTCAAACTGATTATTGAAACAACATTCCTGATTCAAAACAATACTTGATTCAAACTGATTCTTGAGATACCATTCTTAATTGTAAACTATTCTCAATTCAAGCTGATTCTTGAGACAACACCATTCTGAATTCAAAACAATTCTCGATTCAAACTGATTATTGAGACAACACCAGTCTCGATTCAAAATGATTCTCGATTCAAACTGATTCTTGAGACACCATTCTTGATTCAAAGCGATTCTTGATTCAAACTGGTTCTTGAGACACCGTTCTCAATTCAAATCGATTCTCTATTCAAACTGATTCTTGATACACCATTCCTGATTCAAAACAATTCTTGATTCAAACTGATTCTTGAGACACCATTCTTGATTTGAAAAAATTCTCAATTCAAACTGATTCTTGAGACACCATTCTTGATTCGAAGCGATTCTTGATTCAAACTGATTCTTGAGACACCGTTCTCAATTCAAAACGATTCTCGATTCAAACTGATTCTTGAAACACCATTCCTGATTCAAAACGATTCTTGATTCGAACTGATTCTTTAGACACCATTCTAGTTTCGAAACGATTCTTGATTCAAACTAATTCTTGAAACACCATTCCTGATTCAAAACGACACCTGATTCAAACTGATTCTTGAGACACCATTCTTATTTCAAAAAGATTCTCGATTCAAACTGATTCTTGAGACAACACCAGTCTTGATTCAAAATGATTCTAAATTCAAACTGATTCCTGAGACACCATTCTTGATTTAAAACAATTCTCGATTCAAACTGATTCTTGAGACACCATTCTCGATTCAAAAGGATTCTCGATTCAAACTGATTCTTGAGACGCTATTTTTGATTCAAAACAAATCTCGATTCAAAATGGTTCTTGAGACACCGTTCTCAATTCAAATCGATTCTCTATTCAAACTGATTCTTGAAACACCATTCCTGATTCAAAACGATTCTTGATTCAAACTGATTCTTGAGACACCATTCTTGATTTGAAAAAATTCTCAATTCAAACTGATTCTTGAAACACCATTCCTGATTCAAAACGATTCTTGATTCAAACTGATTCTTTAGACACCATTCTAGTTTCAAAACGATTCTTGATTCAAACTAATTCTTGAAACACCATTCCTGATTCAAAACGACACCTGATTCAAACTGATTCTTGAGACACCATTCTTATTTCAAAAAGATTCTCGATTCAAACTGATTCTTGAGACAACACCAGTCTTGATTCAAAATGATTCTAAATTCAAACTGATTCCTGAGACACCATTCTTGATTCAAAACAATTCTCGATTCAAACTGATTCTTGAGACACCATTCTCGATTCAAAAGGATTCTCGATTCAAACTGATTCTTGAGACGCTATTTTTGATTCAAAACAAATCTCGATTCAAACTGATTCTTGAGACACCATTCTCGATTCAAAACAGACCATTCTTGAATGTAAACAATTTTCGATTCAAACTGATTCTTGAGACAACACCAGTCTTCATTCAAAAAGATTCTTGATTCAAACTGATTCTTGAGACAACACCATTTTTGATTCAAAACGATTCTCGATTCAAACTGCTTCTCGACTCAATACAATTTTGTTTCAACACTATCCTCAATTCAAACCAATTCTCAATTCAACACGATTCTTAATCAAAACCATTTCTCAACCTAAAACGATTCTCGATTCAAACCAATTATCCTGTAGATATGATCATAAAACCTGTTTAAAATAACTTACAACATATTTTATTTGGGCTGCGATACAAACTAAAAACTTTATTTTTAACGCATCGATTCGGATCCGATTTAGAAATGTAAATAATCGGAATCCCGATATGGATTTGAATGGATATTTTCTGCGCTCCCCTGTTCGACAAAAAACTTAATATTCTATGAAATTGTACAGCAAAATTAAATAACATAATACAGGTGTGTCCAAAGTGTGACCCGGGGGACATTTGTGGCCCGCAGCTCCAGTTTTGTTGGCCAAAAATAAAAAAAAACAGTAAAAAAGTAAGCAAAAAGATATAATGTAACGAGAGAAGGCTACAATTTTGATATTAATAAATAATAAAACACAAACAATAAAAAACACACACATTCTCTTGTCTTTTAATATGTGTGTTTTTTTTAGTATTTCTTTTTTGTAAAATAATTAAAAAAATATATATATATATATATGAGAAGAAAGTCTGGGCTTCTCTGCTTAGGCTGCTGCCCCACGACCCAACCTCGGATAAGCGGAAGAAAATGTATGAAAATATGTATGTATGTATATATATATATATATATATATATATATATATATATATATATATATATATATATATACATATATATATGTATGGGTATATATATATATATATATATACCCATACATATATGTATGTATGTATATACGTTTATACACATGTATGTATGTATATATGTATATGTATATATATACATACATATATGAATGTATATGTATATGTATATATATATATATGTAAAATAAATAAGAAAATAACACATGTTGTCTGCAATGAGGTGGCGACTTATCCAGGGTGTATGCCGCCTTCCGCCCGATTGCAGCTGAGCTAGGCACCGGCGCCCCCCGCAACCCCGAAGGGAATAAGCGGTAGGAAATGGATGGATGGAAAACATGCTGTCAGTCACAGCATAGGAGGTTTGCTGCGATTTATTGATGAAGCATTCATTTATATTCTGTTGCTTTAATTAATCATTTGAGTGTCACTAATAGAAATAACAACAATTACAATCCGGACCGCTTTAAAAAGGTCGATTTGGTCGCTGCAATAGAACGTTGATGTGTTGTTGGTGTGTGGCCACCGTAGACAAACCGTTATCTAATTTGTATTCAAAGTATGAGTATCGTGTTGATGATGTGCATTTATTAGACAAAAATAATCACGCAGAAAATCAATCAACAATTTACTTTCTCAATTGAGGCTATAAGATGACTTTACTAAAACAATCCATACATGCATCAAGTGAGGTATTTTATTTAATATTCATAAAATAAAAAGACACTTTTTACTTCACAAAATACAATTTATTTTCGCACTAAAAAAACAATAATTTTCCAGATGACACAATTTCGTTGCATCAAACATTTTATTTTTTCCTGAGTGTTTTTTTCCCCCTCCCACACATAACACCACTTAATATTTCATAGTCCACGTGTTTCCGTAAAGACGTGACGCACGTGTATCAGAATCCTTGGCACACACACCTTGTCTGCAGAAGCACATTCATTATGATCATGCACAGACAAGGGACCTTGTGTGCGGAGACACCTGCGATCGGTCACGATCTCTGCAGCACTTCCCTCATAATCCAAATGTACAGTAAACTGTCAGTGCACCTGATGGATGTGACCTCGCACCGATCCACGCAACGCGCATGCCTCGTTTGGTCTTCAGCCGCTTTGTTGTTGTTGTTGTTGGATGAAGAGGCAACAAGGTGCGTTCAAGTGCGCTGGTTAATTGGGATGTTTAATGAGCCCCGAGACGTGCACCTTGCAGGCCTCGCTTCAACTGATTTGTCTTTGAAGTGCATGAGGGAAAGTGACATTAAGGCCTGTGTTTGAACAAACCTTTTATTCTAAAGGATACACACCAGCAATTATTTTCCTGCTTTGCATGTGGTCAAAATATGTTTTTACCTGCAGTGGAAATGTTTGCAAAATGTAACACGATTTATTTCCAGAATGTGCAACATAAAAAAAACTCACTTTTTACGCTTTTGCCTGACTCTTGTAGGATCTGGTCGTATTTTAAAAGCGTTCCTCACATTTGTCTTTATTATGAAAGCTTTTTTTTTGACACTGATTTCATGTAACAGAATTTTTTTTGCGTTTGAATTTTGTGAACCGAATCAAAGCGAGAGGGACAAGCAGTAGACAATGGATGGAAATGATGCTGACAATTGCATTGAAAACAAAAACAGGTGCTTTAAAATTCACAGTATAAACATTCATTGTGGAAAAAAAAATCAGTGTAAAAAACATTGTTTTTAATAATCAATGCAAAACATTATGTAAAAATCAATGCAAAACATTATGTAAAAAAACAAGTGTATAATGTTTTTTAAAAAATCACTGTAAAAAATAAAGTATATAAAAATCAAGTGTAAAATATTCAGTGTAAAAATAAAGTGTATGAAAATTCGGGGTAAAAATATTCAGTGTATAAAAAACATTGTTTTTAAAATCAATGTAAAACAAATCTGTATAAAAACAGTGCATAGTTAAGTTAAGTTAAAGAGTTAAAGTACCAATGATTGTCACACACATGCTGAAATTTGTCCTCTGCATTTGATCCATCCCCTTGATCACCCCCTGAGAGGTGAGGGGAGCAGTGGGCAGCAGCGGTGCCGCGCCCGGGAAACATTTATGGTGATTTAACCCCCAATTCCAACCCATGGTAATAATTCAGTGTAAAAAACAAAGTTTTGAAAAAGGGGAAAATATTCAGCGAATAAAAAATATGTGTAAAAAAATAAGTGTATACAAATTCAGGGTAAAAATATTCAGTGTAAAAAAAAATATAGTGCAGTGTGGGAAATTTAGGCTAAAAAAAATCAGCGTTTTAAAAATCAGTGTAAAAAATAAAGTGTTTATAATTAAGTGTAAAACTATTCAGTGTATAAAAAAATCAATGTAAAAAATTAAGTGTATATAAATCCACGGTAAAAATATTCGGTGTAAAAAAAATCAAGTGTATAAAAAAATCAGTGTGGAAAATTCAGGGTAAAAAAAAATCAGTGTAAAAAATAAAATGTTTATAATTAAGTGTACAACTATTCAGTGTCTAAAAAAATCTACGTAAAAAAATAAAAGTGTATAAAAATCCAGGGTAAAAATATTCAGTGTAAAAAAATAAAGTGTATAAAAAAAATCAGTGTGGGAAATTCAGGAAAAAAAATCAGTGTTTTAAAAACAGTGTAAAAAAAGTGTTTATAATTAAGTGTAGAAAAATTCAGTGTAGAAAAAAATCTATGTAAAAAAATAAAGTGTATAAAAATTCAGGGTAAAAATATTCAGTGTAAAAAAATAAAGTGTAAGAAAAAAATCAGTGTGAAAAAATTCAGGCTAAAAAAATCAGTGTTTTAAAAATCTGTGTAAAAAATAAAGTGTTTATAATTAAGTGTAAAACTATTCAGTGTATGAAAAAAATTATAAAAAACTCAGGGTAAATATATTCAGTCTAAAAAAAATAAAGTGTATGAAAAAATCAGTGTGGAACAATTCAGGCTAAAAAAAATCAGTGTAAAAAATTATGTATGAACAAATCAGTGTATAATAATTCAGTGTAAAAACTCAGTGTGAAAAATTCTGTATAAAAAAATAAATGTATAATAGGTTAGTGTAAAAAGATTTCAGTGCATAAAACGTCAGTGTAAAAAAATACAGTGTATAAATAAAAAACGGTGTATAATAATTTAGAAAATAATCAGTGTATAAAAGTGCATCGGGGCGACAGTGATTTTTTTTTACACTGAACACGGAATCTTTTTCCCAAATAAATGATCAACATAATTTGAATGTAAAAAAAAAAAAAAAAAATCAGTTCACCAAATTCAAAGGCCAAAAAAGTCAGTTGTATAAATTCAGTGTCTGCATGCAATAAAGAGACAAACGCGTCCACAGTTGGCCAGAAGTCCAAGTCCGGGGTGAAGCCCGGGTCAGCGCGTCTCCCAGATATGAAAATGTCGGCCCTCTCGGAGAAGGGGGCACGCCTCGTTGTTTAACAAAGACTGTCAATGGGCAAGATTAATCAGAAACAAAATGGAAACTGTGTCACTTTGGGGTCAGGCAGAAGTTATCTGTGTTTGGGGGAGTGAAGACAGAGAAGAGGAGAGAGGGGGAGCGTGGAAAAGGACAAAAAAAAAAACCCAGCAGGGATGAGGAGAAGCTGTGGAATATGCCTCAACTTTCTTGTTTGTGCACGCAGGACTTGTTGACACCGTGAAGGACGAGATCTTCTCCAACATGGACGACGTGCGAGGGATGATGGCTGCAGGCAAGCGACAAGGTCAGACCCTTTATTTCTGCAGCGAGAACAAACGGACATGAATACAATCGAGAATCGGTTATTTTTTGCCTCCTCATTTGAATATTGCAGCGCTTGGTTGTTGCGTTGAGACTTTCTTGATGACACATGTGTGTGTGTGCGTGTGTGTGTGTGTGTTGCTTGCACGCGCAAACATTCTTTGTTGGCGTGGGGAATTGGACATGCAACACTCTGATGAAAGGAGAATATTAGGAAATGTAGAAAAAAATATGTTTTTTTTATACAGAGTGAAGGAAAGAGCTATAGTGCAAGGTCAGCATTATTCTTACATCCATCCATCCATTTTTTTATACCGTTTGTCCCTTTCAGGGTGTGGACAAAAAGGTTGATTTGCCACAGTTTGCCACATTTTCTCTAATATTTGGGAATATATCTTCCCTTTAGTTTCTAGGTTTCTCAGTTTTCCTCGTCCTCATCCATTTTTCTGCAGCTTGTCCCTTCTTCCCCCCCTATCAAAGTTTAAACAACAACAACAACAACAAAAAAAACAAAACAAACCATATATATAAATGTCCACTGCAGGAGACATTAGTTTTTGTTCTTTTCCCCCCTATGAAAGTTACATGTTGAAAATAAATAAATCCATCCATCCATTTTTTACAGCTTGTCCCTTTCAGGGTGTGGACGAAAAGGTTGTTTTTACACAGTTTTCCACATTTTCTCTCATATTTGGGAATATATATATATATATTTTTTTAGGTTTCTCAGTTTTTCTCGTCCGTTTATCCATTTTCTACCGCTAATCCCTTCTCCCTCCTATCAAAGTTACACGTTTAAACAAAGAACAACAAAAAACAAACAAACAAACAAGCAACAAAAAAAAAAATTCTAATAATAATTAAAAAAAATAAATGACAAAAAATTATATATATATATATATATATATGTCCACTGAAGTAGACATTAGTTTTTGTACTTCTTACCCCCTATCAAAGTTACATGTTAAAAAAAATAAAAAAAATCCATCCATACATTTTCCTACCCCTTGTCCCTTCTTTTCCCTCCTATCAAAGTTAAATGTTACGTTAAAAAAAAAAAAACATCCAAAAACTCATCCATCCATTTCCTACCGCTTGTCCTTTTCGGTGTGTGGATGAACAGGTTGTTTTAACACAGTTTGCCACATTTTCTCTCATATTTGGGAATAGATGTATTATATATATATATATTTTGGGAGATTTCTCAGTTTTCCTCGTCCATTCATCCATTTCGTACCCCTTGTGTCTCCTTTCCCCCCTATCAAAGTTACATGTTTAAAAACTAAATACAAAAAATTAATACATGTAAATATATACATATATATAAATGTCCACTGCAGTAGACATGAGTTTTTGTTCTTCTTCCCCCCTATCAAAGTTACATGTTAAAAAAAAATAAAAATACATATATATATATAAATGTCCACTGCAGTAAACATTAGTTTTTGTTCTTTTCCCCCCTATCAAAGTTACACATAAAAAAAATTAAAAAAAATTAATCCATCCATTTCCTACCGCTTGTCCCTATCGGGATGTGAACAAAAAGATTGTTTTAACAGTTTTCCACATTTTATCTCATATTTTGGAATATATATTAATTTTTTTTTGATTTCTCAGTTTTCCTCGTCCGTTCATCCATTTCCTACCTCTTCTCCCCCTTTAAAAACTACATGTTTAAAAAAATAATAATAAAAATAAATACATATATATACATGTCCACTGCAGAAGACATTAGTTGTTGCTCTTTTCCCCCTATGAAAGTCACATAAAAAAAAAAAAAAAGTCCATCCATCCATTTACTACTGCTTGTCCCTGGACAAAACGTTTGATTTGACACACTTTTCCACATTTTCTCTCATATTTGGGAATACATATTTCATTTTTTTGAGGTTTCTCAGTTTCCTCGTCCGTTCATCCATTTCCTACCTCTTCTACCTCCTTTAAAAACTACATGTTAAAAAAAAAAAATAAATACAAATAAATACATGGATATAAATGCCCCCCCCCCCCCCCCCCCATGAAAGTCACATAAAAAAAAAAGTCCATCCATCCATTTACTACCGCTTGTTCCTGTCGGGGTGTGGACAAAACGTTTGCTTTGACACACTTTTCCACATTTTCTCTCATATTTGGATATATATATTCAATTTTTTTTTTAGATTTCTCAGTTTTCCTCGTCCGTTCATCAATTTCCTACCTCTTCTTCCCCCTTTAAAAACTACATGTTTAAAAAATAAACAAACACATAGATATAAACGTCCACTGCAGTAGACATTAGTTTTGTTTCCCCCCTATGAAAGTCACATAAAAAAATAAATAAAAAAGTCCATCCATCCATTTATTACCGCTTGTACCTTTGATTTGACACACTTCTCCACATTTTCTCTCATATTTGGGAATACACATTCAATTTTTTTGAGGTTTCTCAGTTTTCCTCGTCCTTCCATCCATTTACTACCGCTTGTCCCTTTTCGGGGTGTGGGCAAAACATTTGATTCGACACACTTCTCTCATATTTGGGAATACATGTTCAAATTTGTTTTGAGGTTTTTCAGTTTCTCTCTTACTTCCATCCATTTCCTACTGCTTGTCCCTTCCGAGGTGTGGACAAAACGGTGGATTTGACCCAGTTTGTCACATTTCCTCTCATATTTGGGAATATATATTCAAGTTTTCTTTAGGTTTCGCTCGTGATTTGTTTTCACGTCCTACTTGTGCGCATTAGCCCCGCCCTGCGCACAAGTTTGCGTCCGCGCAGTGAACAAGTCTTTCGGTTTTTAAATTTTTCATTTTTTTTCCATTTTTATTGTTTATTTTCTATTTGCGCGTCCATAATGAGATTTGACCAAGACAACAGCGGCCAGGTTCCGCCGGGTGCCGGTGCCAGCCTTTTCCATTGGTCCCTGTTTACGCGATGCCCACGGGAGGCGCGCTGATTGGTGGGCGCGCTCACGTGACCGCGCAACTTTGTACATTTGACAGCGAGTAGGAGGGTTCTGTGGAGATCAGAAAAACGACAGCGCGATAAAAATTAGTATTGTTGCACTTCCCCAAATTAATGACCATGAGTTCCTACTTGATCAACTCCAACTACATCGAGCCGTCCTTCCCTCCGTGCGACGAGTACCAACAGGGCGGGTACGCCGTCCCCAACCCGGGGGACTACTACGAGCGGCCGAAAGACGCGGGCTTCCCCCACCACGACGAGGCGTCCTACCCGCGCTCCAACTACGCGGAACCGGGCTACGACTACGCCGACGTCCCCGCCGCCGGCCTGGATGACTTCGGCGAGCACGGAGCCTCCGCCGCGCAGCCGCAGCAGAGCCTGCACGTAGCGCGCCTGGGATCCACCCCGGACGCCGCCAAGGACTGCAGCCTGGCCGGCGAGGTGTACCCCGGCGTGGCGAAGGGCAAAGAACCGGTGGTCTACCCCTGGATGAAGAAGGTCCACGTCAACTCCGGTGAGTCGCGTCCGGGGAAAGGAACCTTGCAGGCGTGCACGGGAGTGATTTTTTTTTTTTTTTTTTTTTTTTTTTTGTGTGTGGCTGCGATTTACGAGGAGGGAGCAGCGGGGTCGGTAATTAAGGACCCTCGTAAATTTTATTGCCTGTCGGGGCTTTGTCGCGTCTTAACCCCGACTGGAGCGCAGCCAAGCCCCGCTGTTTGCTCGACGCGTAAAAGCCGGAGCCACCACGCAAGGTGCTTTTTATTGTTATTTTTCAACCATTTTCTTAACATCTCTGCACCCCCCCCCCCCCCTCCTTAACAACCCCCCCCCCCCCCTCCCCCAACCCCCACCCCCACCCGTCAGTCAATGCCAGCTACACCGGGGGAGTGCCCAAGAGGTCCCGCACTGCCTACACCCGCCAGCAGGCTCTGGAGCTGGAGAAGGAGTTCCACTTCAACCGCTACCTGACGCGGCGCCGGCGCGTGGAAATCGCCCACACCATGTGCCTGTCCGAGCGCCAGGTGAAGATCTGGTTCCAGAACCGCCGGATGAAGTGGAAGAAGGAGCACAAGCTCCCCAACACCAAGATCCGCTCCAGCTCGGCCTCTGCTTCCACGCAGCAGCAGCAGATGAAAGCGGGCCAGCAGCTTGTGCCCACGCCGTGCTCCGTGGGTCTATAGTGCACCTTTTACCCCCCCCCCCCCACCCACACTCAACCCAGACTGAGATGGCAAAGAACACAGGCGGATTTCAAACGGACCGAGTCAATATTTTGATGTTATCTGCCGCCCACAATTCCACTCCCCGCTCGTCTCGCCTTCAGCTTGTTGTTATTGTTATTATTATAATATTGTTATTATTATTACCAATGAAGGATTACGCACATGGATCAAAAAAAGGTAGCATTAGAAATATTTTGTTCTATTTTCCCCCCCCCACGGAGGTTTATAATATACTTGAAATTTATGATTTTTTTTTTTTTGTATAGTAGTCAGTCACATAGCGCGCGCGCGCGTGTGTGTGTGTGAGTGTGTGTGTGTGTGTGTGTTGGATGTTTCGTGCAGGTGACACGGCCCCCATGCCGTAATGTACATAAAGACACGTGATCCACGAAGGCACAATAAGGAAAACAAAGCATTTACACTCCCTGTAGTTGTTTGTCGTGCGCGTCTTTCTCGGCCGTGGACTCGTGCTCGTGCGTCCTGCCTTCCTTCTTCTTGTCGTCTCCCCCCCCCCCCCCACACCCAAAAACTGTGAACGCTCCGTGTGTGTTCGTGTCGTGTCCTAGTGAGCCCCCCACTCCCACCCCAGTGCTGTGTCGTGTAGACTGAATATGTCCCTGTGAAATAAACGTGTACTTCACTTCTGCAAGGCTGGACGTGGATTTTGAATATTTTTGGCACCTGGCGTGCGCAACGAACCGTGCATAAAAGTACATTTTTGAAGAAAAAAAAAAATACTATAGTAATTTTTATAAATTCAAACAAATACTCACTGCGATTTCTTATAATTTAGGGAAATTAATTAAGATTGGATGCAAAAATGCAAAAATGATGCAAAAATATTTCTTACTGCAAACTGTATATTTTTCAATCTTGGTCATGTAGTCCGGTATGGAACTAATTTCTTTCTGATATATTCCCTTTTGTTACTTTCACATAAAAAAACAAAAAGTCTCTTCGTCAATGTCACAAATTACAGGGTAAAAACATCCTTCCTGTGCATAACGCAGATGATATTTGTCAGAGTGGGCGTAAAAACAGTCCTATTATGCAGGGCACATTTTTGTTTGCTCTATTTTTTGTCACATTTTGGAAAAAAAAAGATGATTTTTTTCGTGCAAAACACAAACACCCACTGGAGTAGACATTTTTTGGGGGGTCTATTTATTTTGTCACACTTACAAATTTAAGGTAAAAAAATTGTAGAGTCGTGCAAAAACAGAAATGGACATTTGTCACCGTGACAAATTCCAAGGAGGTAGGAAAAACATAAATGTCCACTGCAGTAGACATTAGTTTTTATTCTTTTCCCCTCTATCAAAATTATATATATATAAAAAAGAAATATATATATATATATATATATATATATATATTTATATATATATATATATATATATATATATATATATATATATATATATATATATTCACTGCAGTTATTTTTGCCTCTATCAAAGTGACATATTTAAGAATAAAAAAAATATCAAAATAGAAAAAAACTATATATATATATATATATATATATATATATATATATATATATATATATATATATATTGTAACAACAAATAATCTTTTTGAGCAGAGTTACACATTTAAAGTAAAAATAGATATATATATTAAAACATATATATATATACCTTATGTATACCTTATATATATATATATATATTTATACCCTGTTATGTGTAATACAAATTATTTTTTGTCCTTTGCCCCTCTATGAAAGTTACATATATAAAAAAAAACAACAACAACAATATTACTTCAATGCAAAACACTGTAGGGGATATTTGTTTTGAGGCTAATCCTTTTTACCACAGTTACACATAAAAAAAAACAAAAAAAAAACATATACCCTGGCATGCAAAGCACAAATGTCCACGGCAAAGGACGCTGCAGGCTCTCAAGAGGAAATAGAAAAATAATTCATTTTTGAACCCATAAATGTCAGCCATATTTTTGGTCCATTCCCTTTTTTCAGAGTTACACATACATAGAGCCCACCCCACTAGTGTCCACTGAAGTGGACAATAGTTTTTGTTCTATTCACTTCTGTCAGAGTTACACATTTAAAAAAATCCCCCTGTCATGCAAAATGTCCACTGCTGTGGACATTTGTTAACATTTCAGAAACAATGTACCCCTATTATGCAGAACACATGCGTCCACTGCAGTGGACATTTGCTATTCCCTTAAGCCAGGGACACATTTGAAAGAAAACAACACCATATATCCCTCCACCTCCACTGTAAAGGACGCTGCAGGTCCTCACTGGAAGATGTCTTTTCTCTGGCGACACCTTCACAACCCAAATGGTCAAACAGGTCCCTCCTGGCCTTGGATTGTTTTCCCCGGCCATGACGAGGCGACCCGGGCCCCTCTGAGTGCACCAGAGTGTGAGTGTTGCTCCCTACCTGCTACATCCAAACAATGACGGGTTCAAGCAGGGGACACGCCGCACTCGGACCAATCAGCAGTCGGCGGCCCTTCTGGCGACCCCTGACCTCTCGACACATACAACGTTCAGACCATACATCAGCGCCGAGACCCCCGAGAGTCTTTTCTTCTGCCGGCACGTTGACCCCGGGACGAGCAAAAAAAAAAAAAAAGAGCGCATTTGAAGGTGTGAACGTGAATTCAAAAGGCTGGGAATTAAAATTCCTCCTTAAATTAATGCAGAACTCACCTTTCTCATCACAACTATGCTCGGCCTCTTACAAGCCGGCGTCCACTGCGGTGGACGTTTGCCTTTGACATTCCAGAAGTTCTCAGCGGCTCCTCGCACTGCAGAAGACGGCGCCGAGCGTGAGTGACGGCCATTTTGGCGCAGAGTCCGCGAAGAAGCTCCATCACAATTTTCAAGTCATTTGCCAAGCGAGGTCACTTCCAATGTGCTGAAATTTTAATTTGCTCATTGGTGTGGCTCGTTGAATAATGAATGCCCTGCGGGGTTAGAAATAGACGAGGAGAATGTGCCTTATTTTCATTTGACGGGATCCTCTTCGGGGCGCCAGTCGCTGTCTTCTGCTCCTCGCTGACCCGTCATGGCTTGTAAGTACTTTTGTGTGTTTGTGCAGTGACTTTTACACAAACTTAACCTTTGTGGCAGTTCAGATCTTGCATTAGTTGTTAGGAAGCAACATTTAGTTGAAAAAAAACCCTAAAATTTAAGCTATTGACAACTAGCGTCCACTGGAGTGGACATTTGTGTTTGGCACAACAGGGCTAGTTATTTTTCTGAAATGTGTAACTCTGGTAAAAGAAATGTAGACCAAAAACACATTTTTAAATTGCAAAACATAAACATTTTTTTAATTTGTAACTCTGACAAATTAAAGTGTCCACTGGAGTGGACGTTTGTGTTTTGCACAGCAGGTTATTTACATTTCTGAAATGTGTTACTCTGACAAAAAAAAAAAAGTAGACCAAAAACACATTTGTATATTGCAAAACAACACACTTTTTAGTTTGTAACTCTGACAAATTAAAGTGTCCACTGGAGTGGACGTTTG
>NC_084631.1:28833093-28938093 GCF_033978795.1 Nerophis ophidion | reverse complement strand
CCCAAAAACAAATGTCCACTGGGGTGGACGTTTGTGTTTTGCACAATATGGCCATTTGTTTGGCCATATTGTGTAGCGCATACAAAAAAAAAAACGTGTGTTTTGCACAATAGGACTATTTTGTTTCACCTTACATGTGTAACTGTGTCAAATACACCCAAAAACAAATGTCCACCGTTTTGGAGGTTTGTGTTTTACACAATATGGCTATTTTTTTTTGCCCATATTGTGTAGCACATACAAAAAAAAAACGAACAAAAACAATTGTCCTTGTGTTTTGCTCAATAAGACTATTTGGTTTCACCTTAGATGTGTAACTGTGTCAAAATAAATACACCCAAAAACAAATGTCCATTGCATGGACGTTTGTGTTTTGCACAACATGGCTATTTTTTTTTGCCCATATTGTGTAGCACATACAAAAAAAAAAGAACAAACACAAATGTCCAAGTGTTTTGCACAATAGGACTATTTTGTTTCACCTTAGATGTGTAACTGTGTCAAAATAAATACACCCAAAAACAATTGTCCATAGGGGTGGATGTTTGTGTTTTGCACAACATTGCTATTTGTTTGCCTCCATTGTGTAGTGCATACAAAAGAAACCGAACAAAAACAATTGTCCTTGTGTTTTGCACAAGAGGACTATTTTGTTTCACCTGAGATGTGTAACTGTGTCAACATAAATACACCCAAAAACAAATGTCTACTGGGGTGGAAATTTGTGTTTTGCCATTGGGATTATTTCTCCACCTGAAATGTGTATATTTTTGTTCTAAATGTATAACTATGTAAAAGAAAATATACCAAAAAACAAGTGTCCACTAGGTTGGACGTTTGTGTTTTGTACAACACGGCTATTTGTTTGCCCATATTGTGTAACGCAGACAAAAGAAACCGAACAAAAACAAATGTACTAGTGTTTTGCAAAATAGGACTATTTAGTTTCACCTTAGATGTGTAACTGTGTCAAAATAAATACACCCAAAAACTAATTTCCACTGGGGTGGATGTTTGTGTTTTGCACAACATGGCTATTTTTTTTTGCCCAAATTGTGTAGCGAATACAAAAGAAACCGAACAAAAACAAATGTCCTAGTGTTTTGCACAATAGGACTATTTTGTTTCACCTTAGATGTGTAACTGTGTCAAACTAAATACACCCAAAAACAAATGTCCACAGGGGTAGACGTTTGTGTTTTGCAAAACATAGCTATTTTTTTTTGCCCAAAATAGTTTGACGCAGACAAAAGAAACCGAACAAAAACACACGTTCTTGAGTTTTGCACAATAGGACTGTTTTGTTTCACCTTAGATGTGTAACTTTATCAAAATAAATACACCCGAAAACAAATGTCCTCTGGGATGGAGGTTTGTGTTTTGCACACCATGGCTATTTTTTTTGCCCATATTGTGTAGCGCATACAAAAGAAACCAAACAAAAACAAATGTCCTTGTAAAGTTTTGCACAATAGGAGACTATTTTGTTTCACCTAAGATGTGTAACTGTATCAAAATAAATACACCCGAAAACAAATGTCCACTGGGATGGAGGTTTGTGTTTTGCACAAAATGGCTATTTTTTTTGCCCATTTTGTGTAGTACATACCAAAGAAACCGAACAAAAACAAATGTCCTAGTGTTTTGCACAATAAGACTATTTTGTTTCACCTTAGATGTGTAACTGTGTCAAAATAAATACACCCTAAAACAAATGTCCACAAGGGTGGACGTTTGTGTTTTGCACAACATGGCTATTTGTTTGCTTACATTGTGCAGTGCATACAACAGAAACCGAACAAAAACCAATGTCCTAGTGTTTTGCACAAGAAGACTATTTTGTTTCACCTTAGATATGTAACTGTGTCAAAATAAATACACCCAAAAACAAATGTCCACTGGGTTGGACGTTTGTGTTTTGCACAGCATGGCTTTTTTTTGTTGTTGCCCATATTGTGTAGTACATACAAAAGAAACCGATAAAAATAAATGCCCTAGTGTTTTGCACAATAGGACTATTTTGTTTCACCTTAGATGTGTAACTGTGTCAAAATAAATACACCGTAAAACAAATGTCCACAAGGGTGGACGTTTGTGTTTTGCACAACATGGCTATTTGTTTGCCTACATTGTGCAGTGCATACAACAGAAACCGAACAAAAACCAATGTCCTAGTGTCTTGCACAAGAAGACTATTTTGTTTCACCTTAGATATGTAACTGTGTCAAAATAAATACACCCAAAAACAAATGTCCACTGGGTTGGACGTTTGTGTTTTGCACAGCATGGCTTTTTTTGGTTGTTGCCCATATTGTGTAGTACATACAAAAGAAACCGATAAAAATAAATGCCCTAGTGTTTTGCACAATAGGACTATTTTGTTTCACCTTAGATGTGTAACTGTGTCAACATAAATACACCCAAAAACAAATGTCCACTAGGGGGGAAATTTGTGTTTTGCCATTAGGATTATTTCTCCACCTGAAATGTGTATCTTTTTGTTCTAAATGTATAACTATGTAAAAGAAAATATACCAAAAACAAATGTCCACTGGGTTGGACGTTTGTGTTTAGCACAACACGGCTATTTGTTGCCCATTTTGTGTAGTACATACGAAAGAAACCGAACAAAAACAAATGTCCTAGTGTTTTGCACAATGGGACTATTTTGTTTCACTTTAGATGTGTAACTGTGTCAAAATAAATACACCCAAAAACAAATGTCCACTGGGGTGGACGTTTATGTTTTGCAGAACACGGCTATTTGTTTGCCCATATTGTGTAACACAGACGAAAGAAACCGAACAAAAACAAATGTCCGAGTGTTTTGCACAATAGCACTATTTTGTTTCACCTTAGATGTGTAACTGTGTCAAAATAAATACACCCAAAAACAAATGTCCAATGTGATGGACGTTTGTGTTTTGCACAATATGGCCATTTGTTTGCCCATATTGTGTAGCGCATTAAAAAAAAAAAAAGTGTTTTGTACAATAGGACTATTTTGTTTCACCTTACATGTGTAACTGTGTCAAAATAAATACGCCCAAAAACAAATGTCCACTGGAGTGGACCTTTGTGTTTTGCACAACATGGCTACTTGTTTACCTATACATTGTGTGGTGCATACAAAAGAAACCGAACAAAAACACACGTTCTTGTGTTTTGCACAATACGACTATTTTGTTTCACCTAGGATGTGTAACTGTGTCAAAATAAATACGCCCAAAAACAAATGTCCACTGGAGTGGACGTTTGTGTTTTGCACAACATGGCTACTTGTTTACCTATACATTGTGTAGTGCATACAAAAGAAACCGAACATAAACACACATTCTTGTGTTTTGCACAATAGGACTATTTTGTTTCACCTAGGATGTGGAACTGTGTCAAAATAAATACACCCAAAAACAAATGTCCACTGGGATGGATGTTTGTGTTTTGCATAATATGGCAATTTTTCCCGCCCATTTTGTGAAGTACATACAAAAGAAACCGAACAAAAACAAATGTCCGAGTGTTTTGAACAATAGGACTATTTTGTTTCACCTTAGATGTGTAACTGTGTCAACATACCCAAAAACAAATGTCCACTGGGGTGGACGTTTGTGTTTTGCACAACATGGCTATTTTTCGCCTATACATTGTGTAGTGCATACAAAAGAAACCAAACAAAAACACACGATCTTGTGTTTTGGACAATAGGACTATTTTTTTTCACCTTAAATGTGTAACTGTGTCAAAATAAATACACCCAAAAACAAATGTCCACTGGGATGGACGTTTGTGTTTTGCACAACATGGTTATTGTTTTTTTGCCCATTTTGTGTAGTACATACAAAAGAAACCGAACAAAAACAAATGTATTAGTGTTTTGCACAATAGGACTATTTTGTTTCACCTTAGACGATCAACTGTGTCAAAATAAATACACCCAAAAACAAATGTCCACAGGGGTGGACGTTTGTGTTTTACACAACATTGCTATTTGTTTGCCTACATTGTGTAGTGCATACAAAAGAAACCGAACAAAAACAATTGTCCTTGTGTTTTGCACAAGAGGACTATTTTGTTCCACCTTAGATGTGTAACTGTGTCAACATAAATACACCCAAAAACAAATGTCAACTGGGATGGACGTTTGTGTTTTGCATAATATGGCAATTTTTTTCGCCCATTTTGTGTAGTACATACAAAAGAAACCGAACAAAAACAAATGTCCTAGTGTGTTGCACAATAGGACTATTTTGTTTCACCTTAGATGTGTCACTGTGTCAACATAAATACACCCAAAAACAAATGTCCACTGGGGTGGAAGTTTGTGTTTGGCACAACATGGCCATTTGTTTGCCCATTTTGTGTAGCGCATACAAAAAAACAACAACATGTGTTTTGCACAATAGGACTATTTTGTTTCACCTTACATGTTTAACTGTGTCAAAATAAATACACACAAAAACAAATGTCCACTATGGTGGACGTTTATGTTTTGCAAAACATGGCTATTTTTTTTTTGCCCAAAATAGTGTAGTGCATACAAAAGGAACCGAACAAAAACACACGTTCTTGTGTTTTGCACAATAGGACTATTTTGTTTCACCTTGGATGTGTAACTGTGTCAACATAAATACACCCAAAAACAAATGTCCACCATGTTGGACGTTTGTGTTTTGCACAACATGGCTATTTTTTTTGCCCATATTGTGTAGCACATACAAAAAAAACGAACAAAAACAAATGTCCTAGTGTTTTGCACAATAGGACTATTTTGTTTCACCTTAGATGTTCAACTGTGTCAACATAAATACACCCAAAAACAAATGTCCACTGGGATGGACGTTTGTGTTTTGCATAACATGGCATTTTTTTTTTTGCCCAAACTGTGTAACGCAGACAAAAGAAACCGAACAAAAACAGACGTCTTTGTGTTTTGCACCACACGGCTATTTTTATTTCCCGCAATGTGTAACTCTGACAACATAAACAGACTAAAAACACATTTGTATTTTTGCACAACGAGACAAAACGTGCAACTGGGGCAAAATAAATCGACCAAAAACAAATGTCCAGGATGCTGGCTATCTGGAGGTTCTATAATTTTTCTTTTTTTAAACATTTTAATTAATTTATTATATATTTTATCAACCTTAAGTACACTAAATCGATTAGGGAGTGAAAAATATGTCTTCAAATATTCGTAATGGGTGTACTAAAAAATGTGTGAGTGACACTTAAATCATTTGTGTTTATTTGACATGAGCAGAGGCACTCAGAGGAACTCTAGGGCGTCCAAAAAGTTGTCAGGACAACTCCAATTGAAAGAAGACGTCCACACAATAGAGACGCGTGAATGATTCACGTCTCGTCCTCGGGGCAGAAGCAGCCTGCGTGCTTCCTATTATATGAATTATTATGGCTGCAATAGTTTGCTCACCTTTTGACCCTGGGCTTTGTAAAACATCAGCAAACATGAAATATGTGTGACGAGCAACACAAACAGCAAATTCAACTTTATTGGTCGGAAAGGAGCAGCCTCCACGCGTGCGCGTATATCACTTCGCGGACAGGCCTATATATTCTACTCCTGCTGCCTGTTCAAAGCTGCATGTCAACATTCATGAAAATTAACACTCCCGACTCCTCACCGACGCGATAAGAAAGCTTGAAATGCAGCCACTGGACTCCTAGTGAGCGTTGAAACCTTCCTGTGCGTCTTGCGCACGCAAAACAAGTCTGGTCAAGCCGGGTCACGGAAAAGTTGCCAAAAAGTCTGACGTTCTGTGACTCACGGAGCAAATAAATAACATTACCGAAGCAAGTCCGTTAATCCGTGCGTAAAAGCCGCGTCCTCCGTGCGTAAAAGTCACAATATCCCTTGTGCGTAAAAGAAGAATTCTGCCGCTCCCGTCTGTGCCTTTTTTTTTTAAGTTTACTACTCAACTTCGGGAAGACACACAAAGGGGGGGTGGGGAGTTGGGTGGAAGTATGCACCCCCCCCCCCCCCCCACCCCCCACCCGTCAGTGATTAATAGTTCTGGTGGGATTTTTCCACGCCCGCTTCTCGGTGTTGACTGAAAACAAGCGCCAAACAGCGTCGAGATGAAGAGAGAGAGAGACGGAGGGAGACTTCTGGTTTTGTCTTTTAGAGCTTTTTGGGGAGTTCCGGCCGCCAGATGAGTCCCACGATGGCATACTGCGCGTGGAGTATCCAATATGTCGTCCAATAGTACAAAAAAAAAAAAAAAAACTAGGGCATCACGATGTGATTTGAATATGATGCACATATCAGAGCGTGGGGGGCGACACTGAGTCGTAATGTTCCACACATAACATCCAGAACCAGTGGGGGTGTCACAGAACCCGTTTTTCACTGCCTCCCTCCATTAATGATTCACAGCCTCAAATAAAAGGATTTAAGTTGACGTCGCGTCATGTGACGGCTCCGGTGTGCTCGCTGGGATGCGTGGAAGGGGCTCCTCGGTGTTTGGCGCCTAGGGAGGAGGTGCAGGGGGGGAAAGAAGCTAATAGGAGAAACGCTGCCGTGTTCCTTTTTTTTTTTTTTTTTTTTTTTGCCGTGCTGTGTGCGCGCGCGCGTGAGTCTGTGTGTGGATGTATTACACGCGTGTCACGGACGGATATGTTTTTCCACGCGCAGAGAGCCCGAGCTTTGGGAGGATGGATTTTATTTTGAGGTATTTCCGCCGATTGTTCATTACTGTGGTGAGTTATTGCAGCCAGAGGCAGAGGTCAGTGAAGGGAGGCGAATGCGATTATTTTTAATATCATGTCGGACATATTAATTGTAAAAAAAAAATTAAATGATTCAAAGTGTATTTATTTGTCAGGTTTTAATTGAATTGTAATTTTTTTGCTTTGTTATTTTCAGTAAAAAATACATTTATATATATTATTTAATTCCAATCAATATCCATGCGTAAATGCTATAGTAAATAAGGAGTAAAAAAAAGTATAGATTTAATATTTAATTCCCATTAATGTGTGCGTCAATGCGAGTAAGTAATGATGAAAACATTATATATGTACTTAACATGTAATTCCAACCAATGTTTGTGCGTAAATGCTACGTAAATAAGGAGTAATATATATATATATATCTATATATATATATATATATATATATATATATATATATATATGTGTGTGTATTTAATATTTTTTTACAACCAATATTTGTGCGTAAATGCTACATAAATAGAGTATATATATATATATATATATATATATATATATATATATATATATGTAATTCCAACCAATGTTTGTGCGTAAATGCTACGTAAATAAGGAGTAATATATATATATATATGTATTTAATATTTTTTTCCAACCAATATTTGTGCGTAAATGCTACATAAATAAGGAGTAAAATATATATATATATGTATTTAATTTTTTTTTCCAACCAATATTTGTGCGTAAATGCTACATTAATAAAGAGTGTATATATATATATATATATATATGTGTATATATATATATATATATATATATATATATATATATATACAACTGATATTTGTGCATAAATACCAGTCAATAATGAGTATAAAAAAATATATATATTCATAATTTCATTCCAACTGTGCGTGAATGCTAGTAAATAGGGAGTAAAAAGTGTGTATATATGTATGTATATATATATATATATATATATATATATATATATATATATATATATATATATATTTTATGCCTTATTTACTAGCATTTATTGGTTGTAATGAAATGATATATAAAAATATGGAAAAAAAATATGATTTCATTACAACCAATATCTGTGCGTAAATGCTAGTAAATACGCAGTAAAAAATATATAATATATAAATGTATATATATATATATATATAAATATATATTTTTTATTCTAGCCAATATTGTGCGTAATGTTCGTAAATAAGGAGTAAAAATTAATATGTTTATATATATATATATATATATATATATATATATATATATATTATATATATATACTTTTTTTCTAACCAATATTGTGCGTAAATGCTAGTAAAAAACATATTTATTATTTCATTCCAACTATATTTGAGCGTACATGCTAGTAATTGTTGAGCCAAAAAAAAAAATTAAAGTAGGTGAACGCTGTGGGGTTGTGTCGCTCCAACGAGGCTATAATGGAAGACGGAGTGCCACGCCGGACGGCTCGGCCGCGCTGAGGTCACGGCGCTCCACGCGTGATTTATGGGCGCGGGGACTTGGGGAAGATGGCGCTCCGCGGCTAATGACTGTTCGATCCGTTTGTGGGGAGAGAAAAATGCTTAGCAGCCCGGGGAGGGGGAAACAACAAACAGCACATTTGCATACAACTTGTGTATTATTCAACACCCAGGCGACATCTTGGGGACTTTCTAGAATATTCTATTTTTTTTTATTTTTATAAAACATGATATAATGACTCACCTAATTAATGTGATTTAATCTCCGACAAATAAAGAAAAAAAAAAACACCAACCCAGTATTCTTTGTTGTTGCAGAAATCGAGGCCTGTAACGTCTCAGCGGAGCTCCCACGGTGAGTCCCCCCCACTCCCACTTCCACTATATTCATCTTTATTGATTAGTCTTCTGATCGCTGCTTATTCACGTTTGCAAAAGGATCAGCATCACGCCCACGCCACGCCGAGGCCCGCGTGCATGCGTGACAGAGACTTTTCTTTCTTTCGCCGGGAGCAATAATTCCTTCTCTTCCACTTGCGCGCGACGCGTAATTTGTCACCATAAACGTGCGCTCCTCTTAAAAAAAAAAAAAAAAAAAAAGCCATTTTCCACTCAGCATATATTTATACCCACACTCTTCACGTGCTGTGGGATTTTTTTTTTTTTTTTTAAGACCCTTTTCGTTCCTGGTTTCTCAGCACTTTTGAACACAAAGCGGGGTAAATAATTAACCCCGAAACGCAGAGTTGGCGTTTATTTTTTTGGGGCATTTTTTTTTTTTTTTTGCCCAATCGCCCTCCCACGCCCGTTTTTTCCCCTCCTTCTTCGGCGTGAATGCATAAAGCTGAGCAGACATTTTCCTTTCACGACGAGAAAAAGGGATTCCCCCACGCACGCACGCACGCACGCACGCACGCAAACCGACCCATCCTTCAAATAATAATAAAAATGTTGCGTAAATCAAACCAAAAACACGAGCGTGCTCCTCCATTATGATGCGTGATTATGTGCAATTTCTCCCCCTTTTTTGCCCCCCTCCCTCCCTCATTTTCTCGTGAAGGAGGAGAAGAAGGAGGAGGAGGAGGAGAGGCGGCCACTTGATTCTGCCTTTCCACGCAAGGCGCGACTTCATTTGCATAATTTTTCCTGTCTATGTTGCCACGCCGTGGTTCGGGCTGGTCCACTGGGTGCCAGCCGCGCAGACGCACATGCACAGGCTGCACGTCCACGATCTCCCCCCTCCCCCCTTGAAGACATACGAGTTATCGCGGTGACCCCCTGCTTTGGCGATATCCACGCACGCGTGGGGCGGAAAGGGGGCAACGCAGCCCCCCAAAAAAGGGTCTTCTCCCTCACTCCATTCCTCTCTCTCTCTCTCTCTCTCCCACTCGCCCCGGACTCTGCGTGTTGTGGCTGCTGCGTGGACGCATGCTGCATGGCGCAACCCCCAGCCCTTCAACTTCTTCCCCCCCCAAACCCCCTCCGCGTCCTCCCCGGGATTGTATGCTGGCTTTTGATCGATTCGCCCGCTGAATGAGCAAATATCGCTCGCTGCTCCGCATCGGTCGTCAGAGGTTGAGGTAAGCAGGCCAGAAATAGGCTGCCCGGCCGTCTTGTAAATGGCCGAGTTTGTGCGCGTCGCGCTTGCTGCGCGGTGATTTATCACCGTGTGACTCGGATCTCGGTTCAGGGAGAGTTCACGCACACACCAAGGCAGAGTTCTCGGAGCGTGGAGCAGGACGGCTGGGCGAGGAGAGCACCAGGCTCACGCCTTTTGTCTTGTTTTCGTGACGAATGTGCGGATTTGGCACAACAAATCTTTTTTTTTTTTTTCTCTTTAAGAGGACGCAACTTGCAGCTCCAAGAGCCAAGACTCCATTATCGCCTCGTTGGGGATCATTTGCAACTCTTTTACCTGAAACTCTTCATGTTACCAGTCTTACATTTTACTCTGAAAGCAGGCTTTTATTCTCATAGTAAAATGTCCGAAACACATTTTATTTTGAAGTGCTTAATGCTTTCTCATTAATTACATTTTATTACATTTTCCTCCAACTTTCTCGTTAATCTAATTGCAAAATATGTTTCACTTTGGAGTGTTTTACTACAATTGAATGCCTTATTGTTATTATTTCTATCACATTTACCTATTTTATAGTTAATTTAATTACAAAATGTGCAAAATATGCTGGATTTCGACATGTTTTACTACTTTGGAATGCTTTATTATTATCATTTCTATCGCATTTACCGATCTTAAAGTTAGTCTACTTACAAAAAGTGCAAAATATGTTGGATTTTGGCATGCCTTATTATTATTCCTATCACATTTACCTAACTTAAAGTTAGTCTAATTCAAAAATGTGCAAAATATGTTGGATTTTGGCATACTTAACTACTTTGAATGCTTTATTATTATTTTTTTCTATCGCATTTACCTATCTTAAAGTTAGTCTAATTACAAAATATGTTGGATTTTGGCATGCTTTACTACTTTGGAATGCCTTATTATTATTTCTATCACATTTACCGATCTTAAAGTTAGTCTAATTACAAAATGTGCAAAATATGTTGGATTTTGGCATACTTAACTACTTTGAATGCTTTATTATTATTTTTTCTATCGCATTTCCCTATCTTAAAGTTAGTCTATTTACAAAATGTGCACAATATGTTGGATTTTGGCATGTTTTACTACTTTGGAATGCCTTATTATTATTTATATCAAATTTACCTATCTTAAAGTTTGTCTAATTGAAAAATGTGCAAAATATGTTGGATTTTGACATGCTTAACTACTTTGGAATGCTTTATTATTATTTTTTCTATCGCATTTACCTATCTTAAAGTTATCCTGATTGAAAAATGTGCAAAATATGTTGGATTTTGACCTGCTTTGCTACTTTGGAATGCTTTATTATGATTTTTTTTATCGCATATACCTATCTTAAAGTTAGTCTAATTACAAAATATGTTGGATTTTGGCATGCTTTACTACTTTGGAATGCTTTATTATTATTATTTCTATCGCATTTACCTATCTTAAAGTTAGTCTAATTTAAAAATGTGCAAAATATGTTGGATTTTGGCATGCTTAACTACTTTGGAACGCCTTATTATTATTTCTATCACATTTACCTATCCTAAAGTTAGTCTAATTACAAAATGTGCAAAATATGTTGGATTTTGGCATGCTTAACTACTTTGGAATGCTTTATTATTATTTTTTCTATCGCATTTACCTATTTTAAAGTTAGTCTAATTACAAAATCTGCAAAATATGTTGGATTTTGGCATGCTTTACTACTTTGGAATGCTTTATTATTATTATTTCTATCGCATTTACCTATCTTAAAGGTAGTCTGATTGAAAAATATGCAAAATATGTTTATTTTTTAACTGCTTTGCTGCATTGGAATGCTCTATTCTTCTTCTTATTGTTATTATTATTATCATTATTATTACCTTTTCCTACAAGGTTAAACTAATTGCCAAATGTACAAAATATGTTTAACTTTGGAGTGTTTTACTACTTTGGAAGGCCTTTTATTAGTATTATGTGTGTCACATTTACCTATGTCAAAGTTAATCTAATTGCAAACTGTGCTAAATATGTTTAACTTTAAAGTGCTCAACTGAATTGGAATGCTTTATTATTATTATTATTATTATTATTATTACATTTCCCTACTAGTGTTCCTCTAATTGCCAAATGTACAAAATATGTTTAACTTTGACGTGTTTTACCACTTTGGAATGCTTTATTCTTATTATTTGTATTACATTTACCTATCCTAAAGTTAATATATTTGCAAAATGTGCTAAATATGTTTAATTTTAAAGTGCTTTACTAAATTGGAATGCTTTATTATTATTATTAATATTATTTGTATCACATTTACCTGTATCTTAAAGCTACTCTAATTGTAAGATGTGCAACATATTTTTAATTTAGGAGTACTTTATTATTGTTATTATTATTGTTACATTTTCCTCTCTTAAATATACTCTAATAGTAAAATGTGCAAAATGTTGGAGTGCTTTACTACATTGCAATGCTTTATTATTATTATTATTATTATTATTATTATAATTATATTCCCCTCCCTTAAAGTTATTCTAACCGTAAAATAGGCAAAACGTTTTCAGTTTTGGAGTGCTTTACTCCATTTAGTGCTTCATTATTACTATTATCATTACATTTTCCTCTACGACTTTCTTAAAGTTAATCTAATGTGCAAGATATAATTCATTTTGGAGAGCTTGACTTCTCTTGCATACACCAGAAAAATATGTTTGGAAAAAATGTTCCATTCTTAATTATTGGTATTATTTTTAATTTTATTGGATTATTTTGTTTCCATCAAATTCGAAATATTTGCACAATGATTCTTCCACCTTTGAGACGCTGATAATATTCTAATCACAATGCAAACATTTCCATAAAGTCAATTATTTATTGACTTTTTATCTATTAATACACATTTTTTCCACATTTGTCGAATTGATTGAATAATTTTAAGCACGTGAGACTTGACATGCGTGGAAGCCATCCGTTCTTAAATAAACTTTATCATATAAGAACGTCATGAATATTTTTCGTGTTAATATATGCTATTACAAATATTATTATTATTAATTCACAAATTTTGATTTTGTTGATACGTTTTTGTTTCAATCGCGATATGATAATATGTGCTTTGACTTGATATGACAACACCATTATTATGGGGTCAGCACGGCGAAAGTTCCCAATGTGGTCACGAAGATGCACGAATGTCCACCCGGTTTTTCCGGTTCTTCCTCGGCATTTGTCTTTAAGGCAGACGCGGGAATGTTGTTTGTGCTCCGCAGAAAAACGCTGCACTACATTTAGCGTAAAGATCCATATTCACTTTGCTGTAAAAGGATGTTGTTTTATCACTCATGTGCGTAAATACGCAAATGTTTGGTGCACTTTGCTGTAAAATTGTGTTTTTAATCGGTCTTGTGCGTAAAGATACATCTTTTCGGTGCACTTTGCCATAAAATGGTGTTACGTTTTTTTAACCAGTCTTGTGCGTAAAGATACATCTTTTCAGTGCACTTAGCTGTAAAAATAGTTTTTTTTAATCACTCTTGTGCGTACAGATGCATATTTTCGGTGCACTTTGTTGTAAAATATGTTTTTAATCAGTTTTTTTGCATGAAGATACATCTTTTTGGTACACTTTGCTATAAAATGGTGTGGTTTTTTTAATCAGTCTTGTGCGTAAAGATACATCTTTTTAGCGCACTTTGCTGTAAAATTATGTTTTTTATTTCGACTTGTGTGTAAAGATACATCTTTTCAGTGCACTTTGCTGTAGAATTGTGGTTTTTAATAAGTATTGTGCGTAAAGATGCATATTTTCGGTGCACTTTGCTTTAAATTATGTTTTTTTTATTTAGATTTGTGTGTAAATATACATCTTTTCAGTGCACTTTGCTGTAAAATTATGTTTTTTAATCAGTCTTGTGCGTAAAGATACATCCTTTCAGTGCACTTTGCTGTAAATTATGTTTTTTTATTTAGATTTGTGTATAAAGATGCATCATTTCAGTGCACTTTGCTGTAAAATTATGTTTTTTCATCAGTTTTGTGCGTAAAGATACATGATTTCAGTGCACTTTGCTGTAAAATTCTGTTTGGTTTTTTAGTCTTGCGCGTAAAGATACATCTTTTCGGTGCACTTTGCTGTAAAATGGTGTTATGCTTTTAATCAGTCTTGTGCGTAAAGATACATCTTTTCGGTGCACTTTGCTGTAAATTCTGTTTTTTTATTTAGATTTGTGTATAAAGATGCATCTTTTCAGTGCACTTTGCTGTAAAATTATGTTTTTTCATCAGTCTTGTGCGTAAAGATACATGATTTCAGTGCACTTTGCTGTAAAATTATGTTTTGTTTTTTAGTCCTGTGCGTAAAGATACATCTTTTCGGTGCAATTTGCTGTAAAAATGTTTTTTTTAGACTTGTGTGTAAATATACATCTTTTCAGTGCACTTTGCTGTAAAATTATGTTTGTTCATCAGTCCTGTGCATAAATATACATCTTTTCAGTGCACTTTGCTGTAAATTATGTTTTTTTTACTTAGATTTGTGTATAGAGATGCATCTTTTCAGTGCACATTGCTGTAAAATTATGTTTTTCATCAGTCTTGTGCGTAAATATACATGATTTCAGTGCACTTTGCTGTAAAATTCTGTTTTGTTTTTTAGTCTTGTGCGTAAAGATACATATTTTCGGTGCACTTTGCTATAAAATGACGTTTGTTTTTTTTTAATCAGTCTTGTGCGTAAAGATGCATATTTTCGGTGCACTTTGCTATAAAATGACGTTTTGTTTTTTATTTAGTCTTGTGGTTAAAGATGCATATTTTCGGTGCACTTTGCTATAAAATGACGTTATGTTTTTTTAATCAGTCTTGTGCGTAAAGATACATCTTTTCGGTGCATTCTGCTCTAAAATGACGTTAAGTTTTTTAATCCGTCTTGTGCGTAAAGATACATCTTTTCGGTGCACTTTGCTGTAAAATGTCGTGATGTTTTCGCCCAGATGGTAATGCATTGGCCAGAAGGTAACCGGTAATGGTGCTCGGCGCTATCTCGCCTATAGTGCGCCGTGTCAGGCACGCATTGAAAAGTAAGATGGATCGCC
Source organism: Nerophis ophidion (assembly GCF_033978795.1). NCBI lineage: Eukaryota > Metazoa > Chordata > Actinopteri > Syngnathiformes > Syngnathidae > Nerophis > Nerophis ophidion. Next base: position 28,923,223 of record NC_084631.1, on the reverse strand, counting down.
ACCATTTCTTGTGCTCACAGTGCTTCTTGTAACCCCAGGTTCACCCGAGGAGGCCATTGGCGGAGAGGCGTCACATGACCACGGGGTGCCAATGTTCTTCTACAAGGGTGTCAAGACCCTGTCACGTTCTGAAATAAATATTGGGAAACGGCGAGATGCAAAAGGCAAGCTACTACGACAGCTCGGCAATTTACACTGGCTACCCCTATCAAAGCGCAAATGGCTTCAGTTATGACGCCAATCACGTCCAATATCCCCGCGCCTCTCATGTGGAAAGTGACTACCATCGACCCGCCTGCTCGCTGCAGTCGACTGACGGCTCCGTGGCGCTGCACAAGCCGGCGGAGATGGCGGAGAGCTGCGACGCCGCCGCGGGCGTCCAAGCGGCGCCGAGCGAGGTGCGTCATCCCGAGAGCGCCATGCACGAGGCGCCGCCCACGCCCTCGCAGTCCCCCGGCCTCCAGAACGCCAGCGCCGGGCCAGCGAGCGCCAAGAGCGGCTCCCCCACCTCGGGCCCCCGCGGCAAGCAGATCTTCCCCTGGATGAAGGAGTCGCGTCAAAACACCAAGCAGAAACCCGCCAATAGCGCCAGTTCAGGTACAACACGCGCAACTTTTGCACGACATGTCATGTAATACTCCCGCTGTGAATTCCCACTTTTCCTCCGCACCTCAAACGCCACATGTTTGACATGGAAATAGTCAACACCACTTCTCTGAAGGTCCACATTGAGGACATTCCGAGAACCCCCACACCACCTCACCATTTGGCGCCACCCCCTTGCCCTGCGGATGACCCCGGTCTACTGTAAACACGCCGTGGTCACGTCGTGTCCCCACGAAGACAACAAAGCATGCTTGTCTCAACTCGTGTTTGCGTGGGGACGGGCTCAGCGCTGTCATAGCTGGAGGTGCTTCATTGTCCTCTGCAGTGCACATTTGTTGTGCTCAATTTCTCTTGGCAAACTTTAGATTAAAAAAAAAAAAATAGACCTCTCACATGCATGTCAACTAATGTCCACTGCAGTGGACACTGTTTTTGTAAGAAAAAAAAAAAAAGAAAAAACAGCTAAATGGCCCCATTTATAGTCTCTTGAGAACCAGGGTCCTCTGCAGTGGAAATTTGTTTGTGCCGATTTCTCTTGTTAGAGTTAAAAACTTTAGAAAAAGAAAATTAAAAAACTTTAGAAAAAGAAAATTGCCCTCTCACATCCATTTCCACTAATGTAAACTGCAGTGGACGCTATTTTATAAAAAACAAACAAACAAACAAACAAACAAACAAACAAACAAACAAACAAACAAACAAACAAACAAACAAACAAACAAAAACAGCTCAATGGCCACTTTTATGTCCATTTGAGAACCAGCGTCCTCTCCTGTGGACGTTTGTGTGTGGTCTATTTCTCTTGGCAAACTTAACATAAAAAATAGCACTATCACATGCATGTCCACTAATGTCCACTGTAGTGGAGGCTGTTTTTGTAAAAATAAACCCAGCTAAATGACGCCATTTATATTCTCTTGAGAACCAGCGTCCTCTGCAGTGGACATTTGTTTGTGCTCGATTTCTCTTGGCAAACTTCAAATAAAAAAAAAAAAATAGACCTCTCACATGCATGTCAACTAATGTCCACTGCTGTGGACACTGTTTTTGTAAGAAAAAAACAAGAAAAACAGCTAAATGGCCCCATTTATAGTATCTTGAGAACCAGCGTCCTCTGCAGTGGAAATTTGTTTGTGCTCGATTTCTCTTGTTAGAGTTAAAAACTTAAGAAAAAGAAAATTAAAAAACTTTAGAAAAAGAAAATTGCCCTCTAACATGCATTTCCACAAATGTCAACTGCAGTGGACGCTATTTTATAAAAAACAAAAACAGCTCAATGGCCACTTTTATGTCCATTTGAGAACCAGCGTCCTCTCCTGTGGACGTTTGTGTGTGGTCTATTTCTCTTGGCAAACGTAACATAAAAAATAGCACTATCACATGCTTGGCCACTAATGTCCACTGTAGTGGAGGCTGTTTTTGTAAAAATAAACCCAGCTAAATGACGCCATTTATATTCTCTTGAGAACCAGCGTCCTCTGCAGTGGACATTTGTTTGTGCTCGATTTCTTTTGTCACAGTTAAAAAACTTTAAGAAAAAGAAAATTAAAAAACTTTTGAAAAAGAAAATTGCCCTGTCACATGCATGTCCACAAATGTCCACTGCAGTGGACGTTATTTTTGTAAAAAAAAAACAAAAAAACAAACAAACAAAAAAAACCCCAGCTCAATAGCCACTTTTATATCCATTTGAGAACCAGTGTCCTCTCCAGTGGACGTTTGTGTGTGGTCTATTTCTCTTGGCAGACTTGACATAAAAAATAGCACTATCACATGCATGTCCATTAATGTCCACTGTAGTGGACGCTTTTTTTGTAGAAATAAACCCAGCTAAAAACTTTTAAGAAAAAGAAAATTAAAAAACTTTTGAAAAAGAAAATTTCCCTCTCACATGCATGTCCACAAATGTCCACTGCAGTGGACGCTATTTTTGTAAAACAAACAAACAAACAAAAAACAGCCCAATGGCCACTTTTATATCCATTTGAGAACCAGCGTCCTCTCCTGTGGACGTTTGTGTGTGGTCTATTTCTCTTGGCAAACTCGACACAAAAAATAGCACTATCACATGCATGTCCACTAATGTCCACTGTAGTGGACGCTGTTCTTGTAAAAACAAACCCAGCTAAATGACCCCATTTATATTCTCTTGAAAACCAGCGTCCTCTGCAGTGGACATTTGTTTGTGCTCGATTTCTCTTGTCAGAGTTAAAAACTTTAGAAAAAGAAAATTAAAAAACTTTAGACAAGGAAAATAGCCCTCTCACATGCATGTCCACAAATGTCCACTGCAGTGGACGCAATTTTTATAAACAAACAAACAAACAAAAAAATAGCTGAATGGCCTATTTTATATTCTCTTGAGAAACAGCATTCTCTGCAGTGGAAATTTGTCTGTGCTCAATTTCTCTTGTCAGAGTTAAAAAGTTTAGAAAAAGAAAATTAAAAAACTTTAGAAAAATAAAATTGCCCTCTCACATGCATGTCCACAAATGTCCACTGCAGTGGACGCTCTTTTTGTAAACAAACAAACAAACAAACAAACAAAAAACAGCTCAATGGCCACTTTTATATCCATTTGAGAACCAGCGTCCTCTCCTGTGGACGTTTGTTTGTGGTCTATTTCTCTTGGCAAACTTGACAGAAAAAATAGCACTATCACATGCATGTCCGCTGTAGTGGATGCTGTTTTTGTAAAAATAAACCCAGCTAAATGACCCCATTTATATTCTCTTGAGAACCAGCGTCCTCTGCAGTGGACATTTGTCATTGCTCGATTTCTCTTGTCAGAGTTAAAAACTTTAGAAAAAGAAAATTAAAACACATTAGAAAAAGAGAATTGCCCTCTCACATGCATGTCCACAAATGTCCACTGCAGTGGACGCTATTTTTGTAAAAAACAAACAAATAAAACAAAAAAACCCAGCTCAATGGCCACTTTTATATCCATTTGAGAATCAGCGTCCTCTCCAGTGGACGTTTGTTTGTGGTCTATTTCTCTTGGCAAACTTGACACAAAAATAGCACTATCACATGCATGTCCACTGTTGTGGACACTGTTTTTAAAAAAATAAACCCAGCGAAATGACTGCATTTATATTCTCTTGATAACCAGCGTCCTCTGCAGTGGACATTTGTTTGTGCTCGATTTCTCTTGTCAGAGTTAAAAACTTTAGAAAAAGAAAATTGCGCTCTCACATGAATGTCCACAAATGTCCACTGCAGTGGACGCTATTTTTGTAAAAAACAAACAAACAAACAAACAAAAAACAGCTCAATGGCCACTTTTATATCCATTTGAGAGCCAGCGTCCTCTCCAGTGGACGTATGTTTGTGGTCTATTTCTCTTGGCAAACTTGACACAAAAAATAGCTCTATCACATGCATGTCCGCTGTAGTGGATGCTGTTTTTGTAAAAATAAACCCAGCTAAATGACCCCATTTATATTCTCTTGAGAACCAGCGTCCTCTGCAGTGGAAATTTGTTTGTGCTCGATTTCTCTTGCCAGAGTTAAAAACTTTAGAAAAAGAAAATTGCCCTCTCGCATGCATGTCCACAAATGTCCACTGCAGTGGACGCTATTTTTGTAAAAAACAAACAAACAAAAAAACAGCTCAATGGCCACTTTTATATCCATTTGAGAACCAGCGTCCTCTCCTGTGGATGTTTGTGTGTGGTTTATTTCTCTTGGCAAATTTGACATAAGAAATAGCACTATCACATGCATGTCCACTAATGTCCACTGTAGTGGACGCTGTTCTTGTAAAAATAAACCCAGCAAAATGACCCCATTTATATTCTCTTGAAAACCAGCGTCCTCTGCAGTGGGCATTGGTTTGTGCTCGATTTCTCTTGTCAGAGTTAAAAACTTTAGAATAAGAAAATTAAAAAACTTTAGAAAAAGAAAATTGCCCTCTCCCATGAATGTCTACAAAAGTCCACTGCAGTGGACGCTATTTTTGTAAAAACAAACAAACAAACAAACAAAAAAAACAGCTCAATGGCCACTTTTATATCTATTTGAGAACCAGCGTCCTCTCCTGTGGACGTTTGTTTGTGGTCAATTTTTCTTGGCAAACTTGACACAAAAATAGCACTATCACATGCATGTCCAATGTAGTGGACGCTGTTTTTGTAAGAATAAACCCAGCTAAATGACCCCATTTATATTCTCTTGAGAACCAGCGTCCTCTGCAGTGGACATTTGTTTGTGCTTGATTTATCTCGTCAAAGTTAAAAACTTTAGAAAAGAAAATTTCCCTCTCACATGCATGACCACAAATGTCCACTGCAGTGGACACAGTTTTTGTAAACAAACAAAATAACAAACAAACAAACAGCTAAATGGCCCACTTTAATATTCTCTTGAGAACCAACGTCCTCTCCAGTGGACGTTTGTTTGTGGTCTATTTCTCTTAGCAAACTTGACACAAAAATAGCACTATCACATGCATGTCCACTAATGTCCATTGTAGTGGAAGCTGTTTTTGTAAAAAAAACAAAAACAAAAAAAAAAACAGCTAAATGACCACTTTTGTATTCCTTTGAGAACCAGCTTCCTCTGCAGTGGACATTTGTTTGTCCTAGATTGCTCTTGTCAAAGTTAAAAACTTTAGACAAAGAAAATAGCCCTCTCACACGCATGTCCACAAATGCCCACAGCAGTGGACGCAGTTTTTGTAAACAAACAAACAAACAAACAAAAAAACAGCTAAATGGCCCCTTTACTATTCTCATGAGAACCAACATCCTCTCCAGTGGACATTTGTTTGTGGTCTATTTCTCTTGGCAAACTTGACACACAAAAACAGCACTCTCACATGCATTTGCACAAATGTCCAGTGCAGTGGACACTGTTTTTGTAAAAAAAAAAAAAAAAAAAAAAAAAAGCTAAATGGCCCCTTTTATATTCTCTTGAGAACCAGCGTTCTCTGCAGTGGACATTCGTTTATGCTCGATTTCCGTTGGCACACTTTGGATGAAAAAATAGCCTTCTCACATGGATGTCCACTAATGTCCACTTCTGTGGACGCCGATTCCTAAGAAGGCTAAATTAATGGGTTAGCTTTACCATCTTCCTAAGAACAAGCGTCCTCTACAATGGACATTTACGGGCATGTATAATAGGGCTATTTCATTATTAAGTTCATAGCTCGGAAACCACAAACAAATGTCCACTGCAGTGGACACCGGTTCTCAAGGAGGCTCAATTGCCCCTAAATGAATCGGTTAGCTTCCTCATCTTCCTGAGAACCAGTGTCTTCTGCAGTGGACATTTGTCTGTGGTCTATTTCTTTTGTCAAAGCTACAAACTTGGGGAAAAAAATTGCCCTGTTACGCGTGCCCACAAATATCCACTGCAGTGGACGCTGATTCTTAAGGAGGCTCAATTGCCCCTAAATTAATCGGTTAGCTTCCTCATCTTCCTGAGAAACAGTGTCTTCTGCAGTGGACATTTGTCCGTGGTCTATTTTCTTTTGTCAAAGCTACAAACTTGGGGGAAAAAAATGCCCTGTTATGCGTGCCCACAAATGTCCACTGTAGTGGACGCTGATTCCTAAGGAGGCTAAATTAATGGGTTAGCTTTACCATCTTCCCAAGAAGCACCATCCTCTGCAGTGGACATTTACGGGCATGCATAACAGGGCTATATTATTAGTAAGTTTATAACTCTGAGACCACAAACAAATGTCCACTGCAGTGGACACCGGTTCTTAAGGAGGCTCAATTGCCCCTAAATTAATCAGTTAGCTTCCTCATCCTTCCTGGGAACCAGTTTTTCTGCAGTGGACATTTGTCTGTGGCCTATTTCTTTTGTCAGAGCTACAAACTTGAGAGAAAAACATGCTCTGTTATGTGTGGCCACAAATGTCCACTGCAGTGGACGCTGATACTTAAGGAGGCTAAATTAATGGATTCGCTTTTCCATCTTCCTGAGAACCAGCGTCCTCTACAGTAGACATTTACGGGCTTGCATAACAGGGCTATTTCATTATTAAGTTCATAGCTCTGAGACCACAAACAAATGTCCACTGCAGTGGACACCGGTTCTTGAGGAGGCTCAATTGCCCCTAAATGAATCGGTTAGCTTCCTCATCCTTCCTGAGAACCAGTTTCCTCTGCAGTGGACATTTGTTTGTGGTCTATTTCTTTTGTCAGAGCTACAAACTTGAGAAAAAACATGCCCTGTTATGTGTGCCCACAAATGTCCACTGCAGTGGACACTGATTCTTAAGGAGGTTAAATTAATGGGTTAGCTTTCCCATCTACCTGAGAACCAGCGTCCTCTGCAGTGGACATTTAAGGGCATGCATAACAGGACTATTTCCTTACTAAGTTTGTAGCTCTGAGACCACGAACAAATGTACACTGCAGTGGACGCTGGTTCTTAAGGGGGCTCAATTGCCCCTAAATGAATCGGTTAGCTTTCTAATCCTTCCTGAGAACCAGTGTCCACTGCAGTGGACATTTGCCTCTGGTCTATTTATTTTGTCAGAGCTACAAACTTGATAAAAAAAAGAAAAAAAATTGCCCTGTTATGCGTACCCACAAATGTCCACTGCAGTGGACGCTGACTCTTAAGGAGGCTAAATTGATGGGTTCGCTTTCCCATCTTCCTACAAACCAGCGTCCTTAACAGTGGACATTTACGGGCATGCATAACAACAGGGCTATTTTATTCTTACATTTTGTAATTCTGAGACCACAAACAAATGTCCACTGCAGTGGACGCTGGTTCTTAAGGGGGCTCAATCTCCCCTAAATTAATCGGTTAGCTTCCTCATGCTTCCTGAGAATCAGTGTCCTCTGCAGTGGACATTTGGCTGTGGGCTATTTCTTTTGTCAGAGCTACAAACTTGAGAGAAAAAAAATGCCCTGTTATGTGTGCCCACAAATGTCCACTGCAGTGGACACTTTTTCTTAAGGAGGCTAAATAAATGGGTTAACTTTCCCATCTACCTGAGAACCAGCGTCCTCTGCAGTGGACATTTACGGGCATGCATAACAGGGGTATTTTATTATTAAGTTTATAGCTCTGAGACCACAAACAAATGTCCACTGCAGTGGACGCCGGTTCTTATGGAGGCTCAATTGCTCCTAAATTAATGAGTTAGCTTTCCCATCTTCCTGAGAACCAGCGTCCTCTGCAGTGGACATTTGTGTTTGGTCTATTTCTTTTGTCAGAGCTACAAACTTGAGGGAAAAAAAATGCCCTGTTATGCGTGCCCACAAATGTCCACTGCAGTGGACGCTGATACTTAAGGAGGCTAAATTAATGGATTCGCTTTTCCATCTTCCTACAAACCAGCGCGCTCAACAGTGGACATTTACAGGCATGCATAACAGGGCTATTTTATTCTTAAGTTTGTAACTCTGAGATCACAAACAAATGTCCACTGCTGTGGACGCTGGTTCTTAAGGGGGCTCAATTGCCCCTAAATGAATTGGTTAGCTTCGTCATAATTCCTGAGAACCAGTGTCCTCTGCAATGGACATTTGGCTGGGGTCTATTTCTTTCGTCAAAGCTACAAACTTGAGGAAAAAAAAATTGCCCTGTTATGCGTGCCCACAAATATCCACTGCAGTGGACGCTGATTCTTAAGGAGGCTAAATTAATAGATTAGCTTTCCCATCTTCCTGAGAACCAGCATCCTCTACATTGGACGTGTGTGTTTTATATAACATACATTTTTTTTCTGCTGCGAGAATTAGAGCAGAAACAAAAGTCCACTGCAGTGGACGTTTGTGTTTTGTATGACATATATATTTTCTCTGATGAGAGAAATGGAGCAGAAACAAAAGACCACTGCAGAAGCCGCTGGTTCTCAGGAGGTTAATGTCCTCTTGTGTTCAATTTATGAGCCATTATTTCCCCACTAGTGTTTCCTGGCCTCCTTATTCCTCCGCTATCTGGCAGGAGGTTATGTCATGCTATGTTCCCTCTGCTCCGCGTTTGGCTTGGCGGGCAGTAAAAAATGTACGATGTGCTGTTTGTTGGCCGCCTGCCACAGGAGTTTGCCTCTGCTTGCGTGCAGCGGGAGTCTGCAAGACGCTGCTTATCTCCGTCAAAGACGCTTCCCACACCATGAGGTGTGTGGAATGTGCGACTACACGTGTAAGCCTGGCATGAAGCAGTCGTACTTTATGCTTTCGCAGTCAGATTCACGTTGTTGTCGTCTGAATGGAACATTTTGGCTCGTAGGGAGACGTGCATGCTGTTAACAACAGCAGTCCCCTCATCAAGTGTGATCACGTACAAACTCATGCTCACTTGTTATGGTTGGCAGTGGAACGATATTGCAGCACGAGACTACAGGAGCGTGGCGCCCTATGATCAATATGTGTCCTCGAATGTAAACATCTTGTTAGTTCATGTATGCCTGCAGTGTCCTTCAAATGTTTTGATCATTTAAGAAGTTATTTACCCACTTTGTTTATTTATCTTTTAAGCTGGAACCAATGTCCACTGCAGTGGACATTTTGACTTGGAATTGGAATGACAGCGCTATTTATTTATTTATTCAAACACTGACCGACTGTCATTGTTGTTGCCGAGGGGAATAAATTGACCGACATTGGATTGCTATTGGCCTCTTTAAGCCATGAGAACCTGCGTCCACTGCAGTGGACATTTGTGTTAAAATGGTATATGGGTTATACTTGTATAGTGCTTTTCTACATTTTGAGGAACTCAAAGCGCTTTGACATTTCTTCCACATTCACTCATTCACGCACACACATTCACACACTGATGGCGGGAGCTGCCATGCAAGGCGCTAACCAGGTCCCATCAGGAGCAAGGATGAAGTCTCTTGCTCAAGGACACAACGGATGTGACGAGGTTGGTAGAAGGTGGGGATTGACCCAGGAACCCTACAGTTGCTGGCAGAGCCACTCTCCCAACTGCGCCACGCCGTCCCCGTTTGGCAAAAAAAAGGCAAAATAATACTGGAAGAAGAAATAGAGCAAATATTGCTGCATGACAATACATTTGCTGCTATTGGATTGAGTTTAGCATCTTTAACCTATAAGGACTAGCGTCCACTGCAGTGGACATTTTGACTTGGATTTGGTATGACAGCGAATTTTTTTTTATTTTTTAAACACTGACCATTTGTCACTGTTGTAGCCGAGGGAAATATACTGACCGACATTGGATTGCTATTGGCATCTTTGAGTCATGAGAACCAGCGTCCACTACAGTGGACATTTGTGTTTGGCATAACAAAGCAAAATAATCCTGGCAGAAGAAATAGAGCAAATATTGCTGCATGACAATACATGTATTGGTATTGTATTGAGTTTAGCATATTTAACCTATGATGACCAGCGTCCACTGCAGTGGACATTTTTGTCTGGCATAACAAGTTTTCTTTTTTTCTGAAGTAACACTGGCATAAGAAATCGAGCAAAAACAAATACAGGATACGCTGAGCTTGATGTCTTACTTTAACATCTTTAACCCACAAGAACCGGCGTCCACTACAGTGGACATTTCTGTTTGCCGTACCATGGCAAAAATAATACTGACAGAAAAAATAAAACAAACATTGCTGCATGACAATATATTTACTGGTAATGGATTGAGTTTAGCATCTTTAACCTATGATGAACAGCGTCCACTACAGTGGACATTTGTGTCTGGCATAACAAGTTTTCTTTTTTTCTGAAGTAACACTGGCATAAGAAATCGAGCAAAAACAAATACAGGACACGCTGAGCTTGATGTCTTACTTTAGCATCTTTAACCCACAAGAACCGGCGTCCACTACAGTGGACATTTCTGTTTGCCGTACCATGGCAAAAATAATACTGACAGAAGAAATAAAACAAACATTGCTGCATGACAATATATTTACTGGTAATGGATTGAGTTTAGCATCTTTAACCTATGATGAACAGCGTCCACTACAGTGGACATTTCTGTTTGGCATAACAAGTTTGCTTTTTTTCTGAAGTAACACTGGCATAAGAAATCGAGTAAAAACAAATACAGGATACGCTGAGCTTGATGTCTTACTTTGGCATCTTTAACCCACAAGAACCGGCGTCCACTACAGTGGACATTTCTGTTTGCCGTACCATGGCAAAAATAATACTGACAGAAGAAATAAAACAAACATTGCTGCATGAGAATAAATGTACTGGTATTGGATTGAGTTTAGCATCTTTAACCTATGATGAACAGCGTCCACTACAGTGGACATTTGTGTATGGCATAACAAGTCTGCGTTTTTTATGAAATAACACTGACGTAAGAAATAGAGAAAAAACAAATACAGAATATACTGAGCTTGATATGTTTTTGTAGCATCTCTAAACCACGAGAACCAGCGTCCACTGCAGTGGACATTTCTGTTTGCCATAACAAGGCAAAATAATACTGGCAGAAGAAATAAAACAACCATTGCTGCATGAAAATGAATTGACTGGCATTGGATTTAGTTTAGCATCTTTAACCTATGATGACCAGCGTCCACTGCAGTAGACACTTTTGTATGGCATAAGAAGTCTGCGCTTTTTCTGAAATAACACTGACACAAGAAATCGAGCAAAAACAAATACTGGATATTCTGAGCATGATATCTTACTTTTGCATCTCTAACCCACAAGAACCAGCATCCACTACAGTAGACATTTGTTTCATCATTTATTTTGTCACAGGTATACGTTTTGGGGGAGAAAAACTGTCCTCTTATGCAGAAAGAAGAGTTCCTTGCAGGGGGACGCTGGTTCTGAAGATGATATACATTTGATTACTTTAGCATCTTTAACACAGGAAAACTGGCGTACACTGCAGTGGAAATTTATGTTTGGAAAAACAAGGCAAAAATAAAACTGGAAGAAGAAATAGAGCAAACATTGCTGCATGAAAATTAATTGACTGGCATTGGATTTAGTTTTAACATTTTTTAACCTATGATGACCAGCGTCCACTGCAGTGGACATTTGAGTTTGGCATAACAAGTCTGTCTTTTTTCTGAAATAACACTGACATAAGAAATCGAGCAAAAACAAATACAAGATACACTGAGCTTGATACCTTACGTTAGCATCTCTAACCCTTGAGAACCAGTGTCCACTTCAGTGGACATTTGTTTCGTTATTCATTTTGGCACTGGGTATACCTTCTCGGGGAGAAAAACTGTCCTCTTATGCAGAAAGAAAAGTTCCTTGTAGGGTTCTGAAGACGATATATTGACCTACATTCGATTACTTTTAGCATCTTTAACACAGGAGAACCGGCGTCCACTGCAGTGGACATTTGTGTTAAGCATAACAAGGCAAATCATTCCCCCAAATAACACTGACAGAAGAAATAGAGCAAAAACAGCTGCAGGAGGATATTTTGACAGGCTTTGGGTTGATTTAAGCATTTTAGCAACTGTGATAACCAGTGTCCACTTCAGTGGACATTTGTGTTTGGTTGATTTATTTTGTCAAGAGTTACACATTTTTAAAAAAAAAAAGGAAAAATGTCCACAGCAGAGGACGCTGGTCCCAAAGAGAATATATTGACCCACATTTGATTGCTTTTAGCATCTCGAACACATGAGAACCAACATCAACTGCAGTGGACATTTGTTTTGTTATTTCTTTTGTCAGAGATATACATTTACAACCGTCCTATTATGCAGAAATAAAAATTCCTTGCAGAGGACGCTGTTCCTGAAGACGAAATATTGACCTATATTACATTCTATTTAGCATCTTTAACACATGAGAACTAGCGTCCACTACAGTGGACATTTGTGTTTAGTAAAACAAGGCAACGCATTCCCGAAATAACACTGACAGAAAAAATAGAGCCAAAAAAGCTGCACAAGGATATTTTGACTTGCTTTGAACTTATTTTAGCATCGCTGAACTGTGATACCCAGTGTCCACTGCAGTGGACATTTGTAATTGGTTGATTCATTTTGTCAAGAGTAACACATTTTGAAACAAAAAGAAAACTGTCCACTGCAGAGGACGCTGGTCCCGAATAGAATATATTGACTCTCATTTGTTTGCTTTTAGCATTTCGAACACATGAGAACCAGCGTCCACTGCAGTGGACATTTGTTTTGTTATTTTTGTTTTGTCAGAGATATACATTTCAGAGAAAAAATGTCCTCTTATGCAGAAATAAAATTTCTTGCAGAGGACGCTGCTCCTGAAGAGGATATATTGACCTACATTAGATTGCATTTAGCATCTTCAACACATGACAACTAGCGTCCACTGCAGTAGACGTTTGTGTTTAGCATAACAAGGCAACGCATTCCCGAAATAAAACTGACAGAAAAAATTGAGCTAAAAAAAGCTGCAAAAGGATATTTTAACTGGCTTTGGACTTATTTTAGCATTGTTGAACTGTGATACCCAGTGTCCACTGCAGTGGACATTTGTGAGTGGTTGATTTATTTTGTCTGAGTTACAGATTTTGAAATGAAAAGACAAATGTCCCCTGCAGAGAACGCTGGTCCCGAGGAGAATATATTGACTCACAATTGCTTGCTTTTAGCATCTCAAACATATGAGAACCAGCGTCCACTGCAGTGGACATTTGGTTTGTTATTTCTTTTGTCATTTTGGAGAAAAAAACTGTTCTCTTATGCAAAAACAAAAGTTATTGCAGAGAATACTGGTTCTGAGGGGAATACGGCGACCTACACTGGATTGCTTTTAGCATCTTCAACCTATGAGAACAAGCGTCCACTTCAGTGGACATTTCTGTTTGTTTCATTTTTTTTGGAAGAGTTATACATTTCGAGTTGGAAAAACAACACAGCCTTTATCATTTATCATTTACATGTTAAGAAAAAACACATTTCTGTAGTCCTGAGGGGAGTATATTGACCTATATTTAGTGTATGCATCAGAACCAGCGTCCACTGCAGTGGACAATTGTATTCACTTTATTTCTTTAGTCAGAGTTACACATTTGAAAAAAAGTCATGTTATGCAAAACACAAATGACCACTGCAGAGGACGGTGGTTCTGAGGGGAATATATTGACCTACATTGGGTAGCTTTTAGCGTCTTTTACCTATCAGAACAAGTGTCCACTGCAGTGGACATTTGTGTTTGCTTTATTTATTTTGTAAGATTTACATAGATTTGGGGTTAAAAAAAACCAAAAACCTAGCCTTGTTAAGAAAGAACACATTTCTGTGTTTCTGAGGGGAATAGATTGACATACTTGTGATTGCTTTGAACATAGTGTACACACCGGAACCGGCGTCCACTGCAGTGGACATTTATATTTGGTTTATCTCTTGGCTCAGAGTTACACGTTTGAAAAAAAAGTAATGTGACGCAAAACACAAATGTCCACTGCAGAGGACGGCGGTTCCGAGGGGAATATAGTGACTTACATTGGGTTGCTTTTTGTGTCTTTAACCTATGGGAAAAAGCGTCCACTGCAGTGGACATTTGTGTTTACTCTATTTATTTTGTAAGAATTATACATTTCTGGTTTAAAAAAACCCGGTCTTGTTAAGAAAAACTACATTACTGTGGTTCTGAGGGGAATAGATTGACCTACATGTGATTGCTTTGAACATAGTGTACACATCAGAACCAGCGTCCACTACAGTGGACATACGTATTTGGTTTATTTCTTGGGTCAGAGTTACACCGAAGAGGACGGTGGTTCTGAGGGGAATATATTGACTTACATTGGGTTGCTTTTAGAATCTTTAACCTGTGAGAATTTGCGTCCACTGCAGTGGACATTTGTGTTTGACATAACGAGGCAAATTTTCCCCAAAATAACACATAGAGAAGACTTAAACCAAAACAAGTGCAGGAGGATATATTGACTGACAATGGATAGTGTTTAGCATCTTTAGCCCATCAGAACCGTTGTCCACTGCAGTGGACATTTATAAAAGAAAAGTACTTGCAAAACACTGATGTCCACTTCATAAGGGACTGGTTCTGTTGAGAAAATGGTGACCTACATTGGACTTATTTCTGCATCTTTAACCAGTGAGGGTCAGTGTCCACTAGAGTGGACATTTGTTTTTAGTTGATTTCTTTTGTCAGAGGTATACATTTTGTGGCAAAAACAGCCCTGTTGTACACAATCAAATATCCACTGCATGGGATGCTGTTTCTGAATAATATAAATTGACCTATTTTAGAAAGTTTATAGCATTTTAAACCCATCAGAAAAAGTGTCAACTGTAGTGGACATTTGTGTTTGGTATAAGAAAGCTTATTTTTGCACAACAACATAAACTGCATGGATTGACCGGTATTGGCTTGTTTTAGTGTATTTACACTATTAAAAAAAACAGCGTCCACTGAGGTGGACATTTGTTTACAGTGTTGTCACAGGTATATATTTTGTGGAAATGAACTACCCTTTTAATAAACAAAACAAAACAGAAAACCGTCAACTCCGGAGGAATTTACTTCTGAGGGGAATAAATTGATCTACGTTGGATCGCTTGTAGCCTCTTTGACCCGTGAGAGCCACAGTCCACTACAGTGGACATTTGTTTGGTTTCTTTCATCATATTGTGGGAAAAAATAGCCCTGTTTTGCAAAAAAACAGAGGAAGATGGTTCTGAGGGGAATATATTGACCTACTTTTGAGTGTGTGTCGCATTTTTAACCCATGAGAACGAGTGTCCACTGTAGTGGACATTTGTGTTTGGCATGACAATTCAGATGTTTTCTGATACAACACTGACGAAAGAAATAGAGCTAAAACAACTGTTGGGATATTTGAAATGGGATTGCTTTTAGCATCTTTGACTATGAAAGCAGCGTCCACTGCAGTGGACATTTTAATTTATTGATTGCTTTTGTCAGAGGCATTCATTTTGGAGAGAAAAAAATAATTTGACGTACATTGGATTGCTTTTAGCATGTTTAGCCAATCCTATTATACTTGGTTGATTTATGTGGTTGCAGTTATATATTGAAAAAAAAGTTGCACAAAGCACAATTGTCCACTGCAGAGGACGCTGCATGGTGACATGGACTGCTTTTAGCATAACCATTGAGAACTAGTGTCCACGATAGTGAACATTTGTTTTTTGTGTATTTATTTTATTAAAGTTACACATCTACTTTTATTAGAGTTACACATCTAATTTGCGGAAAACACAGATGTCCACTGCAGAGGACGCTGCATGCAGGTGGCATTGATTGCTTTTAGCAAAACCCATGAGAACCAGCATCCACTGTAGTGGACATTTGTTTTTGGTTTATTTCTTTTGTGAGAGGTACACATTTTTGAAACAAAAAGTAATGTTATTTAAAATACAAATGTCCACCACAGAGGATGTTGCATGCACGTGGGTTTGATTGCTTTTAGTTTAACCCGTGAGAACCAGCGTCCACTGTAGTGGACATTTGTTTTTAGTGCATTTATTTTGTCAAAGTTACACTTTTTATTTTATTTCATTTTTTAAGTCATCCAAAACACACATGTCCACTGCAGAGGACGCTGCATGCAGGTGGGATTGATTGCTTTTAGTACAACCCGTGAGAACCAGCGTCCACTGTAGTGGACATTTGTTTTTGGTGTATTTATTATGTCAAGTTACACTTTTTGTGTTATTTTATTTTATTTTTTAAAGTCATGCTATGCAAAACACACATGTCCACTGCAGAGGACGCTGCATGCAGGTGGGATTGATTGCTTTTAGTATAACCCGTGAGAACCAGCGTCCACTGTAGTGGACATTTGTTTTTGGTGCAATTGTTTTGTCAAACTTACACTTTTTTTTTTTTTTTTTTTTTTTTTTAGTCATGCTTTGCAAAACACACATGTCCACTGCAGAGGACGCTGCATGCAGGTGGGTTTTATTGCTTTTAGTATAACCCATGAGAACCAGCATCCACTGTAGTGGACATTTGTTTTTGGTGTATTTATTTTGTGAAAGTTGCACTTTTTTTTTTTTTTTTTTTAAGTCATGCTATGCAAAACACACATGTCCACTGCAGAGGACGCTGCATGCAGGTGGGTTTGATTGCTTATAGTATAACCCATGAGAACCAGCGTCCACTGTAGTGGACATTTATTTTTGGTGCATTTATTTTGTCAAAGTTACACTTTTTTTTTATTTTAAGTCACGCTATTTTTCAAAGTTACACTTTTAATCTTTATTTTTAATTTTTTAAAGTCATGCTATGCAAAATACACGTGTCCTCTGGAGAGGACACTGCATGTGGGTTTGATTGCTTTTAGAATAACCCATGAGAACCAGCGTCCACTGTAGTGGACATCTATTTTTGGTGCATTTATTTTGTCAAAGTTACACTTTTTATTTGTTTATTTTTTTTTTAAGTCATCCAAAACACACATGTCCACTGCAGTGGGCGCTGCCTGCAGGCGTGTTTGATTGCTTTTAGTATAACCCATGAGAACCAGGGTCCACTGTAGTGGACATATTTTTGGTGTGTATTTATTTTGCAAAAGTTCCACTTTTTATTTTTATTTTTTTAACTTTTTTTTTTTTAAGTCATGCTATGCAAAACACACATGTCCATTGCAGTGGACTCTGCATGCAGGTGGAGTTGATTGCTTTTAGCATAACCCATGAGAACCAGCGTCCACTGTAGTGGACATTTTTTTTGTGTATTTATTTTGTAAAAGTTACATTTTTTTTTTTTTTTCACTTTTTAAAAAAAAGTCATGCCATGTAAAACACACGTGTCCACTGCAGAGGACGCTGCATACAGGTGGGTTTGATTGCTTTTAGTATATATAACCCATGAGAACCAGCGTCCACTGTAGTGGACATTTATTTTTGGTGCATTTATTTTGTCGAAGTTACACTTTTTATTTTATTTTATTTTTTTAAGTCATCCAAAACACACATGTCCACTGCAGTGGATGCTGCATGCAGGTGGGTTTGATTGATTTTAGCATAACCCATGAGAACCAGCGTCCACTGTAGTGGACATTTATTTTTGGTGCATTTATTTTGTCGAAGTTACACTTTTTATTTTATTTTATTTTTTCAAGTCATCCAAAACACACATGTCCACTGCAGAGGATGCTGCATGCAGGTGGGTTTGATTGCTTTTAGTATAACCCATGAGAACCAGCGTCCACTGTAGTGGACATTTGTTTTTGGTGTATTTATTTTGTCAAAGTTACACTTTTTATTCATTTATTTATTTTTAAAGTCATCCAAAACACACATGTCCACTGCAGTGGGCGCTGCATGCAGGTGTGTTTGATTGCTTTAAGAATAACCCATGAGAACCACCGTCCACTGTAGTGGACATTTTTTGGTGTGTATTTATTTTGAAAAAGTTACACTTTTTTTTTTCTTTTTTTTCACTTTTTAAAAAAAAGTCATGCCATGTAAAACACACGTGTCCACTGCAGAGGACGCTGAATACAAGTGGGTTTGATTGCTTTTAGTATAACCCATGAGAACCAGCGTCCACTGTAGTTGACATTTGTTTTGGTGTATTTATTTTGTGAAAGTTACACTTTTTTTATTATTTTTTTTTTAAGTCATGCTATGCAAAACACACATGTCCACTGCAGAGGACACTGCATGCAGGTGGGTTGGATTGCTACCGGTGAGAACCAGCGTCCACTGTAGTGGACTTTTTTTTTTTGTCTATTTATTTTGTAAAAGTTACACTTTTTTTTTTTAACTTAAAAAAAAAAAAAGTCATGCTATGCAAAATACACGTGTCCACTGCAGAGGACGCTGCATGCATGTGGGTTTGATTGCTTTTAGCATAGCCCATGAGAACTAGCGTCCACTGTAGTGGACATTTATTTTGTCAAATTTACACTTTTTATTTTATTTTTTTAAAGTCATCCAAAACACACATGTCCACTGCAGTGGACGCTGCGTGCAGGTGGGTTTGATTGCTTTTAGTACAACCCGCAAGAACCAGCGTCCACTGTAGTGGACATTTGTTTTAAGTGTATTTATTTTGTAAAAGTTACACTTTTTTTTTTTAACTTAAAAAAAAAAAAAAGTCATGCTATGCAAAATACACGTGTCCACTGCAGAGGACGCTGCATGCATGTGGGTTTGATTGCTTTTAGCATAGCCCATGAGAACTAGCGTCCACTGTAGTGGACATTTATTTTTGGCGCATTTATTTTGTCAAATTTACACTTTTTTTTTTTTTTTTTTTTTTAAGTCATCCAAAACACACATGTCCAATGCAGTGGACGCTGCATGCAGGTGGGTTTGATTGCTTTTAGTATAACCCGCGAGAACCAGCGTCCACTGTAGTGGACATTTGTTTTAAGTGTATTTATTTTGTCAAAGTAACACTTACTCATTTATTTTTTATTTTTTTTAAGTCATGCTATGCAAAACACAAGCACATGTCCACTGCAGAGGACGCTGGTTTTATGCAGGTTACATCCTTCTGTTGAAAAAAGTAGTTTGAAGCTATAGCCCTCATGGAGTGGGGTGGTGTTGTCACGTGATTTCCCTGTCCTGCCTGTAATAGATTACTGATTGCCCCCTCCCTCCTCCCACCACAGTGGAGAGTTGCCCCGGAGACAAGAGTCCTCCCGGGTCTGCCGCCTCCAAGAGGGCCCGGACTGCCTACACCAGCGCCCAGCTGGTGGAGCTGGAGAAGGAGTTCCACTTCAACCGGTACCTCTGCAGGCCCCGCAGGGTGGAGATGGCCAACCTGCTCAACCTCACGGAGAGACAGATCAAGATCTGGTTCCAGAACCGCCGGATGAAATACAAGAAGGATCAGAAGGGGGTCGGGATGATGCCCTCCCCGGGGGGTCAGTCCCCGAGGAGCCCGGTGGGCCCGTCGTCCGGCGGCGGCGGATACCTCAGCTCTATGCATTCTCTGGTAAACAGTGTTCCTTACGAGTCCCAGTCCCCGACGTCGTACAGCAAGGCTCACCCGAACGCCTACGGCATGACGTCATACCCCCCGCCGTTAAACCCCCAGAAGCGGTACCCCGACTCGGCCACGCCCGAGTATGACGCGCACGCCCTGCAGGGCGGCAACTACGGCGCGCACATGCAGGGCAGCCCCGTCTACGTCGGGGGAGGCTACATCGAACCCATGCCCAACTCCGGGGCGTCCGTGTTCGGCCTCACGCACCTCCCGCACCCGCCCTCCTCCAACATGGACTACAACGGAGCAATCACGATGGGCGGCGGGCAGCAGCACGCGGTGTGCGAGCCCACGCCGACCTACACGGACCTCACGCCGCAATACTCTCAGGGAAGAATCCAGGAGGCGCCCAAACTGACGCATCTGTAGCGGCGTGGCGCACTTTGTATCACTCCGCCCATTGTCTCGGAGCCGCCTCCGGACCGTATCACCGCCTTTCGTTGTGTCCCTCCACACCTTTCCCTCCCTTTAGTTTGACCATGTGTGAAGTAGCGAATAGGATTAATAATCATTTCCTTACCCCCCCTAAGACATTCACGATAGGCCTATTTAATCTATTTTCTTTGTTTTTAAATTCAAACAGGGTATTATGAACATGGTATTGCTTTTATTTTTCAATGTGAACTTATTTATCCGCATTTGAAGATTATTTGTTTGCATTTTGTTGCACTTGTGAAAGGATAGTCGAGGGAAACGCCTTTTTTTTTGCTTGTTTTGGACTTTCTGATGTTATTTATTTTGTTTAGTGTTACCAAATAGTCCTCTAGTATTATTTGAAGCTCAGCCCCCCCCCTTCCTTACTCGAACAGCAGGCTTCATTTTCACAACCTTTTTCTTCTTCGAGGAGCTATTTTTTTTATTTGATATTGTCCTCACATCATGTAAAATCAATCAATCGACGCAATAACGGTGCAAAGAAGGACGCATTTTATCTGTTTTTTTTATATATATATATGAATGAGAACAAACACGTCAATCCCCCCCTTTCATATACATTCCATGCTGCTCCAGTTCGAAGAAGTAAATAAAACAAATGAAATACAATCGAGGCACATTTGTTTTAATTTGGGGACCAACAGAATGCATTTGATTTTTTTTAAATACTTAAATGGAAAAATCAGATAAAAAATGTTTCAAATAAAATACAAAATATATATGTATATTTTTTAAAATGCCAAAAATCGTAAAAATACTTAAATGCAAAAATCTGATAAAAAATTAATTAAATGAAATGCAAAAATTCGTTCAAAATAAGGGTGCATTTTATTACAAAAAATATGTTGAAACATATATTTAAAAAAATGGCAGAATGAACTAGAAAACATTTTACATTTATGTATTCATTTTCATCCTCATCACTAAAACGGCCGAGCCAAATGCATCATTTCTGTCCTTTCTGCTGCCGACGAGACGTGAAGAAAACTCTCGGGTGGCCCTCCTCCTCCTCCTCCTCCTCCTCTCCGGCACGGTCACATCCATAACCATAAAAACGTCAGCTTTCTGGAGCTTCTGCAAGCACAGACAACAATCTAAATGAGCGCTCGTTTTCAGGGAGCAATTTCCAGAAAGGATGCTGCTGCTGCTGCTGCTGCTGCAGATTCACAAGCAAAAAAACATATTTATTTAGCAAAATTAGACAATTAAATACAAGCGGCGGGATTTAATTAAAAAATATTTGTTAATGCGCATATGCTGCACAGCTGCTGTGCGTTTTTTTTTTTTTTTTTTTATTGTACAAAAAATGACTATGATTGATTTAAGAGGGCATTCCGGCCTGCATGACATATGGTTAGCAGGGAATAATTAAAGCAAGCATGTCGTGTCAAACCTCCACACTACATCATAACATTTAATATTTTACCCCCAACAATACCTTCTTTTTTTTTTCTTTTTTTTTCTTGTGTTTTTGCTCCACGGGAAAGCGCCTTTAAACCTGCCTGCTGTAATGTGTGTAGGCGGACTAAGAAAAAAAAAACCTTTCCACCCACTCCTCGCACACAAAGCTTGCAAACGTTGAGAAAAAAGGCACCATTTATTACTTTACTGCGAACAAATCCAAGCAAATAAGCTACAAAAAATGTCGTTTTGAGCCCATAAATGGAAAAAAAGCCAGGTGGAGCGAAGGTACTCACCCTTGTTGCGTTCAATGCCTCCCCGTGCAAGGAGATCTCGCCTTGTTCGATCGCTATTTATCTCTGCAAAGATCCCTCCAGCGACAACCGGGAGAAGTATGTGGGAGCGGGGATGAAGCCCGTCTGAGTGGCCAGTGTTTCTCGCCCGCTTCCTGGCCGCATTTGATCCGGGGGAGAGTTAGAAGCCTTAAATGTGTTGTGAGGGCACCGAGCTGTCAGACCTTTTGGCGAGTAAGATTGATCGCGCCCAGGCTTCCAGCACTCTTTGTTTGGTATATAAGCAACAAACTGAGAGAGACCCACACCACCTTTTCCTCTCTCTTAGACGCCACTAAAAGTCCTATTTGGACTTTTCGTTCAATGGCAATGTTGTGCGAGGGTTTACTGACAAATGTGGCGTTTTTTTTGGGTGGAGGAAAAAAAAAATCACAGCAGGAGCAGCACGATTTACACAGCCAAGGACTGTTTTATGTGATGTTTATTACCACCATGACGGTAATTACTCAGCTCCAATTGATACACTGGGACCACTGTGCATGTAAACGTTCATAAAGTTGTACTTACAAAACGTTAACACGGTAGCATAGGGACAAGCGGTATAAAATCGGATGGATGGATATTTTCATGTGTTTTGCAGCAACAAGCTTTAAAGTTTGTGTTGTTGCCATTAGGGCCGCAACATTAATCGGTTAAAAAAGAAATATCGATATATAGTTGCTAAGATGAATCGCTGCAAAAAAAAAAAAAAATTGGGAACTTTGAATGGGATACGATTATATATTTGTTATGAAAAAAAAAATGCAAACAGAAAAAAAAAAATCGACATTTATTTCAACAATTTCGACTAACACGCATCAAAGCTGCGATATGTGTTTTATTAATATGATTTTTTTTTATGTACACATGTTAAAAGTGGTTTTAATGTCATTAATATGCATTTGTTAGACAAAAAGAAGGCTGATTATGACAGGCAGACAAAAGAAGTTCAACTATTTTGACAAAAACGCGCAGTGAGGCGACCAAGCCTGTTTTATCTGACAAACTCATCGCTAGATTAAGATAGTTTTTTAATGTACACATGTTAAAAGTTAATTTAATGTCAATAATTTGCATTTGTTAGACAAAAAGAGGGCAGATTGTGACAGGCAGACAAAAAAAAAAAAGACGAAAACACGCACAGAGGCTACAAAGCATGTTTTTTTCCCCCCGATTACTTGATTAATTAAAATGACTCATTCATAGATTAAATAGGAAATAGTTTGTTGGGGTATTTTTTATTTTAATGCACACATGTTAAACGTGTGCATACACATTCATTAGAAGCACACACTGAAGTGTTTTCTCCGATTAATCGAATAAACTCATCAGGTATAGTTTTATTTATGTTTTTTATCTGTTTATCAATGCACACATGTTAAAAGTGTGTATATGCATTTATTGGAAGAAAAAATATTGTCAATTGTGACAAGCAGAATTTTTTTTGTGGTTATTTCAACATATTTTCCTTGTGAAGTGTCGTATCACATTTCTCGATTATTTGAACAAAGTCGTCGATAGATGAAGTTTTATATCGTTTCTGATTACTTGATTAATCAAAATCACTCACCCATTGATTAAATAGGAAATAGGGGTTTTCTGTATTTTTATTTAATGCACACATGTTAAAAGTGTCCATGTGCATTTATTAGAAACACACTTGGAGGCTATGATGCGTTTTATCCGATTAATCGAATAAACTCATCCATAGACTATAGTTTTATTTACGTTTTTTATCTCTTTATCAATTCACACATGTTAAAAGTGTGTGTATCCATTTTTTAGAAACACACATTAAGGCTATTAAGTGTTTTATCCGATTAATCGAATAGACTCATCCATTGACTATGTCGGGTGTAGTTTTAACGTGTGCATTAATAAAGAGGTGAAAAACATAATTAAAGTGTGCATATGCATTTATTGGATGAAAAAATATTATAAATTATGACAAGCAGACATTTTTTTTGGTTTATTCCAAGTTATTTTCTCTATAAGTGTCATATCACATTTCTCGATTAATCGAACAAAGTCGTATATAGTTTCTGATTATTTGATTAATCAAAATGACTCATCCATAAATAGGTTTTTTTTGTATTTTGTTTTTAATGCACACAGGTTAATAGTGTGCATACGCACTTATTAGACACACGCATTGAGGCTATGAAGTGTTTTATCCGATTAATCGAATAAACTTATCCATAGAGTATGTCAGGTATTGTTTTATTTAGGTTTTTATCTCTTTATTAATGCACACATGTTAAAAGTGTTCATATGCATTTTTTAAAAACACGCTTTGAGTGTATGAAGTGTTTTATCCGATTAATCGAATAAACTCATCCATAGACAATGTCAGTATAGTTTTATCTATGTTTTTATCTCTTTATCAATGCAAATGTTAAAAGTGCGCATATGTATCTTTTGGAAGAAAAAATATTGTAAATTATGACGAGCAGCCTTCTTTGTTGTTGTTTATTTTAAGTTATTTTCCCTATGAAGTGTCGTATTACATTTTTCGATTAATCGAACAACGTTGTCGATGGATAAAGTCGTATGTAGTTTGCGCACAGCAGATCTATTGTTTTTTGTTTACTTTTTATGATCACATGTTAAAAATGTGCACATACATTTATGGGAAGGACAAAGAATGCAATTATGACAAGCAGAAAAAAAAGTTGTTTATTTCAACTTATTTTTCCTAAAACACGCATTGAGGCCATGACGTGTTTTTTTCCCGATTATTCGATTCATCGAAATGACTTATCCATGGATTAAATAGGATATAAGTGTTTTATTATTACTTTTTTTTATCGCATACACGTTAAAAGTGTGCTTATGCATTCATAGGAAGAAAAAAGAATGCAAATTTTGAAATGCGGAAAAAAAGTTGTTTATTTCAATGTATTTTTCGTAAGACACATTAAGGCTGTGAAGTGCTTCATGTGATTAACTGATTAGTCGAACAAACAGATTTTTTAAAATTGCATTTATGTTTTCATCAATCTACACATGTTAAAAGTCTGCATGTGCGTTTGTTAGAAGGGGAAAAAAAGCTAATTATAACAGGGAATCACGTTTTGTTAAAGTTATTTTCCCGATGACGTGTTTAGTCGGGTTTCCCGATTAATCGAACAAAGTTGCCGGTTGATCAAGTTATCTAATGTTTCCGCCCAGCAAATATTTATTTTTTTGTTTATTTTTCAATGAGTGCACACGTTAAACGTCTGCATATGCTTTTTTTTTTGAAGAAAAACAAAGAATGCTAATGTGACAAGCAGGTTTTAAGTTATTTTCCCCAAAACACGGATTGAGGCTATTCGGGAATTCCCGATTAATCGGACAAAATCGCGGGTTGATTAAGTTGTACGTGTTTTGTTTTTTGTTTATTTTTTTAATGAATGCACACATGTTAAAAGTCTGCATATGTATTTGTTAGGAGAAAAAAAGAATGGTAATTATGACAAGCAGGGAAAAATGTTTTAAGTTAATTTCCCTTTGACGTGTTTAGTCGGGTTTCCCGATTAATCGAACAAAGTCGTCGGTTGATCAAGTTGTCACATGTTTCCGCACAGCAGATATTTTGTTGTTGTTTATTTTTTAATGAATGCACTCATGTTAAATATGCATTTGTTATAAGAAAAACAAAGAATGCTAATTATGACAAGCAGGGAAAAATATTTGAAGTTATTTCCCCTAAAACAGAAGTGAGGCTTTTTGGGAATTCTCGATTAATTGGACAAAGTCGCGGGTTGATTAAGTTGTACGTGTTTTTTTTTTTGTTTATTGTTTTTATGAATGCACACATGTTAAAAGTCTGCATATGCATTCGTTAGAAGAAAAAGAAGAATGCAAATTATAAGGGGAAAAATGTTTTAAGTCATTTTCCCTAAAACACGAATTGAGGCTATGACCTGTTCATTCGGGAATTCCCGATTAATCGAACAAAGTCGCGGGTTGATTAAGTTGTACATGTTTTTTTTGGTGTTGTTTTTTTTTAAATGAACGCACACACATTAAAAGTGCATGTGTTTTTACCCGATTACTCGATTCATGAGTACATTAATCCAAAATAATTCACCATAATAACCCTAAAATGTGCTTTTTAAGGGAGTGAAGACAGCACATGTTAAAAATCTGCATATACTTATTTTTTTTAGAAGAAAAACAAAGAATGCTAATTGTGACAAGCAGGGAAAAATGTTTTAAGTTATTTTCCCTAAAACAGAAGTGAGGCTTTTCGGGAATTCCCGATTAATCGGACAAAGTCGCGGGTTGATGAAGTTGTACGTGTTTTGTTTTTTGTTTATTTTTTTTTAATGAATGCACACATGTTAAAAGTCTGTATATGCATTTGTTAGACGAAAAAGAAGAATGCAAATTATAAGGGGAAAAATGTTTTAAGTAATTTTCCCTAAAACACAAATTGAGGCTATGACCTGTTTATTCGGGAATTCCCGATTAATCGAACAAAGTCGCGGGTTGATTAAGTTGTAAATGTTTTTTTTTTTAAATGAACGCACACATGTTAGAAGTGCACATGTTTTTACCCGATTACTCGATTCATGAGTACATTAATCCAAAATAATCCACCATAATAACCATAAAATGTGCTTTTTTAAGGGAGTGAAGACAGCACACGCTAAAAGTCTGCATATACTTTTTTTCCCCCCCGATTAATCGAACAAAGTCGCAGGTTGATTAAGTTGTACGTATTTTTTTTGTTGTTGTTTTTTTTTAATGAACGCACACACGTTAAAAGTTTTTACCCGATTACTCGATTCATGAGCATATAAATCCAAAATAATCCACCATAATAACCATAAAATGTGCTTATTTAAGGGAGTGAAGACAGCACACGTTAAAAATCTGCATATGCTTATTTTTTTTTTGAAGAAAAACAAAGAATGTTAATTGTGACAAACAGAAAAAAATGTTTTAAGTTATTTTCCCTAAAACACGAATTGAGGCTATTCGGGAATTACCGATTAATCGGACAAAGTTGATTAAGTTGTACGTGTTTTGTTTGTTTATTATTTTAATGAATGGACATGTTACATGTCTGCATATGCATTTGTTAGAAGAAAAAGAAGAATGCAAATTATAAGGGGAAACATATTTTAAGTTATTTTCCCTAAAACCCGGATTGAGGCTATGACCTGTTTATTCGGGAATTCCCGATTAATCGAACAAAGTTGCGGGTTGATTAAGTTGTACATGTTTTTTTGTTGTTGTTGTTGTTTTTTTAAATGAATGCACACACGTTAAAAGTGCACGTTTTTATTCGATTCATGAGTACATTAATCCACCATAATAACCATAAAATGTGCTTTTTTAAGGGAGTGAAGACAATCACTTTGGGGTATGTTTTCTTCTTCTTCTTTTTTTTTTTTTTTTAATAAGTGTGTGTGTGCGTGCACGTAGGTGCGTGTGTGTGTGTGTGTGTGTGTGTGTGGTGGGGGGCGTTCTCGCCTGACATCCTCAAACAATACGAGAAAGAGGAGTGCACGAATCCGCGCGCCCCCAGCTTTAGGGGTCCTTTTGCACGAGCGAGAGCGTCCGCCATTCCTAAAAAAAGACCCTATTTTTAAGAGTCGGGGGGTCCCGAGGAGGACGAGGATGTGAGGGAAAGTCCCCCGAGCTGCAGCCGCAGACTTTTTCGGGATCCATCGGCGGGGGGTGGGGGGGTGCAAGCTCAGTGGCGCGTTTTGATGAAAGCCCAAGTTGTCATTGGACAGAAGTCATCATGTGACAGGGCCGTCGGTGCAATTCCGAGCTGGCGTGCATGAATCCACTCCTTCCACGCTGCTCGGCCACAATCGGGGGGGAAAGCCCATCACGGGAGCCTTTTTTTCCGGGGATGATTTGTCCTCCCGGCCGCTGAGCTCGCTGGACTAGTAACGCGCGCAAGACGTTCCTGGGGCTGGAGATGAATTACGAATTCGAGCGAGAGAGCGGATTTATCAATAGTCAGCCTTCGCTCGCTGAGTGCCTGACATCTTTCCCCCCTGTCGCGGATTCCTTTCAAAGTTCATCAATCAAGAGCTCGACACTGATTCCCCCTCCCTTCGAGCAGACCATCCCCAGCCTCAACCCGGGCAGCCACCCGCGTCACGGCCGGCCGAGGCACAGCCCGGACGGATGCAGCCCGCTGCCCACCGCCTCGCTGCCCCCGGAGTACCCGTGGATGCGGGAGAAGAAAGCCTCCAAGAGGAGCCACCTGCAGCCCACGACCACCGCC
Source organism: Nerophis ophidion (assembly GCF_033978795.1). Lineage (NCBI taxonomy): Eukaryota > Metazoa > Chordata > Actinopteri > Syngnathiformes > Syngnathidae > Nerophis > Nerophis ophidion. The sequence continues at coordinate 28,895,364 of NC_084631.1, read as the reverse complement.
ACCGCCTTGTCCAATGGACCCGTGTGCTTCTCCCCTAAAGGTGGGTGCACTTTTTTTTCTTTTTTTCCTTCTCTCTCTCCACATTTAATTTAAACCATAGCAGCAATGAAGAGTGACGGTTATGGAACGCTTCTGTCCCAGGCTCGCCGGAGGTCGTGGACGTGGCTCCAGGGGGCTCCCGGCGCCTCAGGACCGCGTACACCAACACGCAGCTGCTGGAGCTGGAGAAGGAATTCCACTTCAACAAGTATCTGTGCCGACCCCGCCGGGTGGAGATAGCGGCCCTGCTGGACCTGACCGAGCGCCAGGTCAAAGTCTGGTTCCAGAACCGGCGCATGAAGCACAAGCGCCAGACCCAGACTAAGGAGAACCACAACGGGGGCCGCGGCGGCCGGGCTGAGGAGGAGGAGGCGGAGGAGGAGGAGGAGGAGGACGCCATGCACTGCAGCGACGAGGACGACGAGGGCCCCCAGTTGTACGAGCAAAGCGGGGCCCTGCTGGAGAGAGACACCTTCTCCTTTCACAACAACAATCCGGCTCCCACGCAGCTGCACGTCCACAATAGCGGTTACGCCCCGACCCCGCTCCACAGCAATGAGAAAAATCTCAAACATTTCCCCAACGCGGCTGCGGGCTGCGCGGCAACAATGGGCCCCGGCTCGGCGGCATCTGGGCCGGACAATGGCGACTGCAGTCCCCCGGCCCTGGACGTTTCTATACACGACTTCCAGGCCTTCTCGGCGGATTCCTGCCTGCAGCTCTCCGACGCCGCCTCGCCGAGCTTGTCGGAGTCCCTGGACAGTCCCGTGGACATTTCCGCGGACACTTTCTACTTTTTCGCCGAGTCCCTGACGACGATCGACCTGCAGAATCTCAACTATTAGCCGCGTTTGATTTCTTGGTTGCAAACCTTTTTTTTTTTTCTTTTTTTTTGTGGACGGCGAGGCCGGCGGTAAATCGATTGTAATTCCCTTCCCAAAAAACAAAAAAAAAAAAAAAGAAAGAAAAAAAAAAAGTTTTTGTGTGTGTGAGGGAGGGAAAATTCATGACGTGTGTGTGACAAATTCTACAAGTTTTATTTTTGTATAGCTCCTTGGATATTTTTGTTAGAATACAAGAACTTGCTACAACTTTTTGGTGTTTGGAGTCTTTTTCTATTCCCCGAAACAATAAAAAAAAAAACATCAAATATGCAAATTAAACAACAGGTTGGTCATGAATATAAATTACTAGAGCAAGCGCACTGATGCTATTTTTCCTATTCAGGGGAATTGCAATATTTATTCCAAAATATTTTTCTATATTATATATTTTTTAAACAGTTCCACTGTAAAAGAAACTATTTTTTTTTTTTTTTTAGCGTTTTCTAGTCTCGGACACGATGCTCGCTGCACAGCCGAGCCTCGTTCGCCCTCCGGAGCTCATAAATCACCGCGCTGTCACCAAAGACACCCACTCGTGTCTGCATGCTCACAAATAAAACCCCACTCACGATTTCGGACGCTTTTTTTTTTTTTTTTTTTTTTGAGGGGGTCGCTCGGCAATTATTTCTTTTTATAGTGCGCTTAAAAAAGGCTTGTTGTGCGTGTGAGCCCCCCCCCCCCCAACAAACCCAAGAGGGGTGGGGGGGGGGGGGGGGGGGTTGGGGCATTTTATTAGGTTTATGATCATGATGTTTTTTTTCTTGCAAGGTTATTGGATCGAGCCCGCGAGGGGCTAATATGTTCGATATGACGATTATAAAGAGCTTCATTATCGTTTAATAAATAGTCGGTTCAATATGGAGCTTTTGTGCGTCAAATCAGGCTTCAGCCACCGGTTGCGTGGATCGATACGATCATCTAAAATATATGCACGACAACTGGAGTGTGTGCGTGTGTGTGTAAGTGTGTGTGTGTGTGCGTGCTTTTGACGCAAACATGGCGGGGGTTTGCATCTATAGTGGCGTCCGCGTAACCAAATCATTCCGAGACAACGCGTCCTTTCTGCGCGCATATGTGGCACACAAAGAGCTGCGAGGCCCGCCATGGTGCAGCGGGGCTGGGTATCCACGGTCGAGGACCCGCAGCGCCCACGCAAGCACTCCGCTGCAGATGTCAGAGGGTTGGGGGATGGGAACCTTCAGCGGTGACGCCACTATAGTGCTTTACTTCCACGGCTGCAAAAAAAAAAAAAATGTCGAATTTCAGTCAATCACGTGGCATGGCAGTCCCTAGCCTCCAGTTTTCATGCTAAAATGACTTGTTTTGAGTTTTAACAACATATAGGAAGTGTTTATAAGCACATGGAGGACTTTGGAAAACATTCAAATCCGAGATATTAAACTATAGACCAGGGAGCCAAAAAATTTGCCTCCAAGGGCCAAAGTGAAAATGTGCTAAAAGTCTGCATTCAGCACGGAGAGTGAGTGTAGCCTCACAAATACATATTTAAATATCAGTAGTATAAACAGTAATACATAGACTATGTGTCTAATTCAGTTAATTTGCAAGCTTTTTTAACCCAAAAACCCTGAAAAGGTCATTTTGCGGAGGTGTTCACCATTTCCGGGTGTTGTTGATAAACCAGCTCCTCCGACATATTTCATCTGATCGCTTTCAAAATGGACACGTGGATGATGATTTTTTAAGCGTTCAGGTTTTTAGTACAAGACTTGGCAAACAAGATGATCCTTTTCCATAATCCGCCTATAAAAAGATGAAATAAAATTTACGGTGTTTGTTATACTAAATTACTGTATATTTAAATAGTTTTTATGTTGAAATTCTGGTGACTAAGCTGCCAGTTTTTTCGAACGTAAAGATTGATGTTTCTTGTTTGTATGGCGGTCAATAGCTTGGATGCCCAAAGTGCGGCCCTCGGTCCAAATTTGGCACGTCGTGTCACTTTTTTTGGCCTGCCAAGGGAGTCTACCAAATACAAAATTACTTTTTTTAGTTTTAACAGCATATTGGAAGTGTTTATAAGCTTGTGGAGGACTTTGAAAATGTTCAAATCAGAGATATTAAACTCAGTGACTTTAAGCTATAGACCAGGGGGCCCAAACATTTGTTTCCAAGGACCAAAGTGAAAATGTGCTAAAAGTCTGCATTCAGCACCAAGAGCGAGGAGTGTAGCCTCACAAAGACATATTTACATATTAGTAGTATAGAGTAATACACAGACTGTGTGTCTTATTCAGTTAACATGCAACCTTTTTAACCTCAAAACACCCGAAAAGGTTGTTTTGTGGAGATGTTCACCATTTCCGGGTGTTGTTGATAAACCAGCTCCTCCGACATATTTCATCTGATCGCATTCAAAATGGACACGTAGGATGATGAGTTTTCAAACGTTCAGGTTTTTAGTACAAGACTTGGCAAACAAAATGATCGTTTTCCGATATCCGTCTATAAAATGATGAAATAGTTTTAGCATAACATTTACGGTGTTTGTTATACTAAATTACTGTATAATTAAAAAGTAGTTTTTATGTCGAAATTCTGGTGACTAAGCTGCCAGTTTAAAAATCGATGTTTCTTGTTTGTATGGCGGTCAATAGCTTGGATGCCCAAAGTGCGGCCCTCGGTATAAAATTTGGCCCATCGTGTTACTTTCTTTTGGCCCGCCAAGGGAGTCTACCAAATAAAAAATTACTTTTTTTGAGTTTTAACAGCATATAGGAAGTGTTTATAATCGTGTGGAGGACTTTGAAAATGTTCAAATCAGAGATATTAAACTCATTGACTTTAAGATATAGACCAGGGGGCCCAAACAATTGTCTCCAAGGGCCAAAGTGGAAATGTGCTAAAAGTCTGCGTTCGGCACCACGAGGGAGGAGTGGAGCCTCACAAAGACATATTTAAATATTAGTAGTATAGAGTAATACACAGACTGTGTGTCTTATTCAGTTAACATGCAAACTTTTTTAACCTCAAAACACCCGAAAATGTTGTTTTGTGGAGATGTTCACCATTTCCGGGTGTTGTTGATAAACCAGCTCCTCCGACATATTTCATCTGATCGCTTTCAAAATGGACACGTATGATGATGAGTTTTCAAGCGTTCAGGTTTTTAGTACAAGACTTGGCAAACAAGATGATCCTTTTCCATAATCCGCCTATAAAACGATGAAATAGTTTTACCATACAATTTACTGTGTTTGCTATACTAAATAACTGTATATTTAAAAAATAACTTTTATATTGAAATTCTGGTGACTAAGCTGACAGTTTTTTTGACTGTAAAAATCGATGTTCCTTGTTTGTATGGCGGTCAATAGCTTCGATGCTCAAAGTGCGGCCCTTGGTATAATATTTGGCCCGTCGTGTCACTTTTTTTTGGGCCCGCCAAGGGAGTCTACCAAATACAAACGGACTTTTTTTGAGTTTTATCAGCATATAGGAAGTGTTTATAAGCGTGTGGAGGACTTTGAAAATGTTCAAATCAGAGGTATTAAACTCAGTGACTTTAAGCTATAGACCAGGGGGCCCAAACAATTGTCTCCAAGGGCCAAAGCGAAAATGTGCTAAAAATCAGCGTTCGGCACCGCGAGGGAGGAGTGTAGCCTCATAAATACATATTTAAATATTAATAGTATAGTATATTACACAGACTGTGTGTCTAATTCATTTAATTTGCAAGCTTTTTTAACCAAAAAACCCCGAAAAGGTTGTTTTGTGGAGATGTTCACCATTTCTGGGTGTTGTTGATAAACCAGCTCCTCCGACATATTTCATCTGATCGCTTTCAAAATGGACACGTAGGATGATGAGTTTTCAAGCGTTCAGGTTTTTAGTACAAGACCTGGCAAACAAGATGATCCTTTTCCATAATCAGCCTGTAAAACGATTAAATAGTTTTGGCATAACATTTACGGTGTTTGTTATACTAAATTACTTTATATTTAGAAAATAGTTTTTATGTTGAAATTCTGGTGACTAAGCTACGAGTTTTTTCATCCGTAAAAATCAATGTTTCTTGTTTGTACGGCGGTCAATAGCTTGGATGCCCAAACTGCGGCCATTGGTATAAAATTTGTTCCGTCACGTCACTTCTTTTGGCCCGCCAAGGTAGTCTACCAAATACAAAATTACTTTTTTTGAGTTTTAACAGCATATAGGAAGTGTTTATAAGCGTGTGGAGGACTTTGAAAATGTTCAAATCAGAGATATTAAACTCAGTGACTTTAAGCTATAGACCAGGGGGCCCAAACATTTGTCTCCAAAGGCCAACGTGAAAATGTGCTAAAAATCTGCGTTCGGTACCGCGAGGGAGGAGTGTAGCCTCACTAAGACATATTTAAATATTAATAGTATTGTATATTACACAGACTGTGTGTCTAATTCAGTCAAATTGCAACCTTTTTTTAACCAAAAAACCCAAAAAGGTAATTTTGTGGAGATGTTCACCATTTCCGGGTGTTGTTGATAAACCAGCTCTTCCGACATATTTCATTTGATCGCTTTCAAAATGGTCTCGGAAGATGCTTAGTTCTCAAGCATTCAGGTTTTTACTACAGGACTTGGTGAACAAGATGGGCCTTTTGCATAATGCGCCTATAAAAATATAAAATAGTTTGCCATAGCATTTACGGTGTTTTTTTTATACAAAATGAATGTATATTGAAAAAACTGTTTTCATGTCAAAACTCTGGTGACTAAGCTGCCAGTTTTTTCTACCATAAAAATCGAAGTTTCTTGTTTTTACATTGGTCAATAGCTCAAAGTGCAGCCCTCGGTCCAAATTTGGCCCGCCGTGTCACTTCTTTTGGCCCGCCAAGGGGGTCTACCAAACACAAAATGACTTATTTTGAGTTTTAACAGCATATAGGAACTGTTTATAAATGTGTAGAGGACTTTCAATTTTTTTAAAATCAAAGCTATTAAAGTCAGTGACTTTAAGCTATAGACCAGGGGGACCAAACATTTCCCCTCAAGGACCAAAGTGAAAATTTGCTGAAAGTCAGCGAGTTTTGTGTCACAGCACCACCAGTGAGGACTGTACCCTCACAGTGACATTATTAAATATTAGTAATAAAGATAGTCACACAGACTGTGTGTCTAATTCAATTAAAATGCAACCTTTTCTTAACCTCAAAACACCCAAAAAGGCCATTTGGTGGAGATGTTCACCATTTCCGGGTGTTGTTGATAAACCAGCTCCTCCGACATATTTCATCTGATCGCTATCAAAATGGACTCGGAAGATGCTAAGTTCTCAAGCAGTCAGGTTTTTATTACAGGACTTGGCGAACAAGTTGATCCCCTTGCATAATGCACCTGCAAAACAATAAAATAGTTTTACCATAAATATCACGGTGGATTTTATACTAAATTACTGTAATTTATTAAACTGTTTGTCCATCTCTGTTGGCCCTGCGATGAGATGGCGACATGTCCAGGGTGTACGCCACCTTCCGCCCAGATGCAGCTGAGATAGTCTCCAGCACCCCCCGCACCCCCTGTGCGACCCTGGATGGATGTTAAAATTCTGGTGACTACTACTGTACAAATCAATGTTTCTTGGTTTTAAGGCCCTCAATAACATTGATACCCAAAGCAGGGCCCTGGGTCCAAATTTGGCCCGCCATGTCACTTCATTGGCCCACCAAGGGGGTCTACCAAATGTAAAACGATTCACACTCACCTCTTTTAAGCTGCACAGTCACTGATGGCATGTCCGCAAGGCTGCACTGTAAAAAAAACAAAAACTATAGATTTGACTTTAAACCCTGGCAGCTCAGTCGCTAGAAATGTACTGTAAAATTGTCCGTTGGACCATTTTTTTTCCACTTACCTCACTGTAAAAACAAGAAACATAGATTTTTATGGTTAAAAAAAGAGTAACTCAGTCACCAGAGTTTTGCAGTAAAAATCACAGTGGTCATGTTTTTTTAATTCACAATAATGGCCAAAGATTTTACAGTAAAAAACTGTCAGCTTAGTAACCTATAAACAATAGTGTTACAGTTGTTCAATTTACAGTAATTTAGTGTAAAAAACACAGTCGATTTTAAGGCCAAAATCTGACCTGCCAGCTCTTTTATCCTAAAATCTGAGGATGTGTGATTTTTATAGGCTAACTCTGAATTTAAAACACGTAAAATTGTGACTTTTTGACACCCTACGTCCTGTCACAAAAACCTAAACGCTTCGGGACTTAGCATCCTCCGTCTGTCTAATGTGTGTGGGTCCATTTTTAAAGCGATGAGATGAAATATGTCGGAAGAGCTGGTCACACCAACAACACCCGGAAATGGTGAACATCTCCACAAAATGACCTTTTTAGGTGTTTTAGGATTAACTGAATTAGACACAAAATCTGTGTTTATTATCTTTAATTATATATCTTTATATTATATTATATTATATATATCCATCCATCCATCCATTTTGTCCCGTTCTGGGTCGCTGGAGCCTATCTCAGCTGCATTCGGGCAGAAGGTGGTGTACACCCTGGATATATCTATATATATATATATATATATATATATATATATATATATATATATATATATATATATATATATATATATACAGTGAGGCAAAAAAGTGTTTAGTCAGCCACCGATTGTGCAAGCTTTCCCACTTAAAATGATGACAGAGGTCTGTAATTTTCATCATAGGTACACTTCAACTGTGAGAGACAGAATGTGAAAAAAAAAATCCAGGAATTCACATTGTAGGAATTTTAAAGAATTTATTTGTAAATTATGGTGGAAAATAAGTATTTGGTCAACCATTCAAAGCTCTCACTAATGGAAGGAGGTTTTGGCTCAAAATCTCACGATACATGGCCCCATTCGTTCTTTCCTTAACACGGATCAATCATCCTGTCCCCTTAGCAGAAAAACAGCCCCAAAGCATGATGTTTCCACCCCCATGCTTCACAGTAGGTATGGTGTTCTTGGGATGCAAATCAGTATTGTTCTTCCTCCAAACATGACGAGTTGAGTTTATACCAAAATGGATACATGGATGATACAGAAGAGGATTGGGAGAATGTCATGTGGTCAGATGAAACCAAAATATAACTTTTTGGTATAAAGAAATATATATATATATATATAGAGAGAGAAAAAAAAAAATATATATATATATATATATACATACATATATATATATTTCTTGATATATTTATATATCTTTATTTTACATTACATTATATTATATTACATATTTATTTTTAAATATCAAATATTTAAATATGTTGCTGTGAGGCTACACACCTCACTCACGGTCAAAATATGCACAGTTTCACTTTGGCCCTCGGAGGCAAATGTTTTTGCCCCCCTGCTACAGTCATTAAACCCTGTTATAATAAAGGTAAAATTTAAAGTACAAATTATATATTTTGAGTTAAGTTCCGCAGGAAAAAGTCAGAAACACATCCGCTTGCTTACAGGAAGTTGCTCGTTGTGTTTTTTTTTTGTGCTCTCATTAGTATACTAACTTATATATTGTACTTATTGATATAGTCAGTTGCCTAAATGAGTATTTTCAAGTGTTCAATAACATGTCTAAGTATTACGTGCACAGGGTGCCCGTGCCACGGGTTTGAGACCCCTACTTTCAATGCATCTTCACACAAATCGTCAAATAATAAATAGAGTTCCTACTTTGCCAAAATCCCCCCTTTGCCCCTGCACCTCTCGACATCTTACCCTGCCCCCTCCCCCTCCACGAAGGGGGCGGGGCTTCCCAACTATTTGATGTCCTTTTGTAGGTCGTGCAAGAGGTGTACCCGCTGAGAACCAGCCAGTGTCCTCCACAGTGGACATTTATGTTTTTGGTTCTTACTTTTCAGACAAAAACACAGATGTCAACTGTAGATGGCACTGGCTGGCACGAACGCAGCTTCGCCATCTAGTCACTGCCGTTGTGTCCTTGGGCAAGACACAACATAAGGGACTCCGTGTAACAAGTCTGTGGATTATACTGTAAAATAACTGGCATCCTCCCAGCAGAAGAGTGATACTGCTTTGGTATTTTACAGTAATGCACTGTAAAACAACGACTGTTCTTTTTACAGTATAATCCAAAGTCTTTGTTTTTACGGTGCATCACTGTAAATTTAAAAACAATGCCACTCTTATTTTACAGTGAAATTTTGGTGACTGACATGCCATTTTTTAACAATCAAAATAAATGTTCATTTTTACATTTGCAGCAATGAACTGTAAAAACAATAACTACAGATTCGATGGTAAAAAAAAAAGCTAACGCTCAATTGGCAGAATTTTACTGTAAAAGTAAAGTTAAGGCCTGTAAAAATGACCGTAATTTTACAGCGAAATGTCGGCAGCTGAGTCGCCGTAATTTTATGGCCCAAAAATAAAAACACTGTAATAACGACCGCAGACTTTACAGTAGCATTTTTATTTGACCCTAAAAATGAGTGCAGTAGGGTAGAATTTGGCCCCATTGCTGGGTGGATTTCGGGTGAGAGGATGGCGGTTCAGATTTAGGGTGAATCATTTCGCAATCCAGTCTGCTGAAAATGATGGAAAGCGCCACTCTACATAGCAACTGACGTTGTCAAAATCACAATTGATCTAAAACACATTTTAAGATATCTGGCAGCAAAAGTGGATAGTGCACCCTCCATATTCGTCATGTTTCAGGTGTCAGGTAAACCGCTACAAAAGGGGGCCGTATGAACCCTTTTACTGCTGTATAGCTTTTTTCAATTTTTTAGTGAGTCGGTGTAAAAACCAGGGTAAATTTTACAGTCAAATTCTGGCGACTGAACAGCTGACTTTTTTTTTTACGGTAAAATCCACATTTGTTGTTTTCTCAGTACATTTCTGTAAATGGAAAAGCGTCATTTTTACTGTGAAATTGTGGCGAGCCATTTTTTTAACAGTGAAAAAAAACAGTGCATTTTTCTATTTACAGTAATGAACTGTAAAAAAAATGACAGCAAAAAAACAAACAAACCCGAATTTGACTGTAAAAATAATAGTTGTATTGTTTTACCCATTCATCCATCCAATCCATTTTCTACTGCTTGTCCCGTACTGCGTGACGAGGGTATTGTTTTACAATTTACAGTAAATCCCTGTAAAACGGTGGTAATTCTACGCTGCTATGAGTCGCCATAATTGAATCGCGAAAACCAACAAAGATGCCGTTTTTTTCCAGTTACAGTAACACACTGTAATTAATTGACTTAAACTTTTATTAGTAGATTGCAAAGTACAGCACATATTCTGTACAATTGACCACTAAATGCTAACACCCGATTACGTTTTTCAACTTGTTTAAGTCGGGGGTCCACGTTAATCAATTCATGGTAAAAACAACGACCCTAAATGTTACTGTGAAATGTTCATACTCCCATAAAAATCACAGTGGCATACAGTTTTTCAAAGTATTAATCACTCAATCAATTATCCATTCATCCATCTATTTTCTTCCGCTTATCCGAGGTCAGGTCGCGGGGGCAGCAGCCTAAGCAGAAAAGCCCAGACTTCCCTCTCCCCAGCCACTTCGTCCAGCTCCTCCCGGGGGATCCCGAGGCGTTCCTAGGCCAGCCGGGAGACATAGTCTTCCCAACGTGTCCTGGGTCTTCCCCGTGGCCTCCTAACGGTCGGACGTGCCCTAAACACCTCCCTAGGGAGGTGATCGGGTGGCATCCTGAGCAGATGCTGAAACCAACTCATCTCGATGTGGAGGAGCAGTTAATCAATCAATCAATGTTTATTCATATAGCCCTAAATCACAAGGGGCGGCATGGCGTAGTGGGTAGAGCTGCCGTGCCAGAAACCTGAGGGTTGCAGGTTCGCGTCCCACCTATTGACACCCAAATCGGTGCCGTTGTGTCCTTGGGCAGGACACGTCACCCTTGCCCCCGGTGCCGCTCAAACTAGTGAATGAATGATAGGTGGTGGTCGGAGGGGCCGTAGGCGCAAACTGGCAGCTACGCTTCCGTCAGTCCACCTAAGGGCAGCTGTGGCTACTGATGTAGCTTACCACCACCAGGTGTGAATGAATGATGGGTTCCCACTTCTCTGTGAGCGCTTTGAGTATTTAACAATTGAAAAGCGAGATATATAGATCTAATCCATTATTATTATTATTATTATTATTAGGTTGCTCAAAAGGCTGCACAAGCCACCACGACATCCGCTGTTCAGCGCCCACATAAGGGCAAGGGAAAACTCACAACCCAGTGGGACAGTGGGATGAAGTTTTAGTACTTCGGTGTAAAAAACGAGGGTCAATTTTACAGAAAATTTTCCGTCAATTTTTTTTTACCATAAAATCTGCATAATTTTTTATTCATTATTATTGTTATTATTATTATTTTTTTAATAGTTTATGCAGGCCCATTACCAGTCTGTACAAGAGATTTTGGCCTACTGAAATGAGATTTTCTTATTTAAACGGGGATAGCAGGTCCATTCTATGTGTCATACTTGATCATTTCGCGATATTGCCATATTTTTGCTGAAAGGATTTAGTAGAGAACATCCACGATAAAGTTCGCAACTTTCGGTGCTGACAGAAAAGCCCTGCCTCTACCGGAAGTCACAGACGATGACGTCACCCGTTGAATCCTCCTCACATCTTCACATTGTTTTTAATGGGAGCCTCCAACAAAAAGTGCTATTCGGACCGAGAAAATGACAATTTCCCCATTAATTTGAGCAAGGATGAAAGATTCGTGTTTGAGGATATTGATAGCGACGGAATAGAAAAAAAAAACGCGATTGCATTGGGACAGATTCAGTTGTTTTTAGAGACATTTACTAGGATAATTCTGGGAAATCCCTTATCTTTCAAATGTGTTGCTAGTGTTTTAGTGAGTTTAACAGTACCTGATAGTCGCAGGTGTGTGTCCACGGGTGTGTTGACGCGCAGTGTCTCAGGGAAGTCGACGGCAGCTTTATGGACGGCACAAGCTCAGCTGATCTCCGGCAAGAAGCGACTTTTTACCACAATTTTCTCACTGAAACCTGCTGGTTTGAATTCGGTTGGGATCCATGTTCGCTGTGATCCATAGTAAAGTTTCACCTCCGTGAATTTTAAACAAGGAATCACCGTGTGTTTGTGTGGCGAAAGGCTAGAGCTTCCCAACTCCATCTTTCTACTTTGACTTCTCCAATATTAATTGAACAAATTGCAAAAGATTCAGCAACACAGATCTCCAAAATACTGTGTAATTATGCGGCTAAAGCAGACGACTTCTAGCTGTGTGTGTGTGCAGCGCTCATATTTCCTAACAGCATGTGACGTCAAGCGTACACGACGTTTTCAAGAAAAAACTCCTGGGAAATTTAAAATTGCAATTTAGTAAACTAAAAAGGCCGTATTGGCATGTGTTACAATGTTAATATTTCATCATTGATATATAAACTATTAGACTGCGTGGTGGGTAGTAGTGGGTTTCAGTAGGCCTTTAAAAAGAAATGTCCCACCCCTCCCCTTCCTTTTCGACTGCAATACCACATATGACCAAAGGTAGCGCCCTTCTCCCCCCCCCGCCCCTGTAAATGTCGCCCTCCGGTCTGCTCCCACTCCCACTCCCACGTGCGCCCCCCTGCACAATCCATTAGTGCCCCCGCAGCAGATTCATTTGACGAACACTTTTCCAACAAGACCATCACGCCGCGGGCTGAAGTGCGCATGGGCGGCACGTTACGTCCCATCAACGCGCAATAAGGGCGTGCAATTGAAGCCAGAGTTGACCCGGAGAGGAGGGAGGAAATTAAAAAGACATTTCTGTCATTCCGGGAGATAAATGTGAGCCTCTTGGTAAACATTTCCCCCCCTGCCGAGACAATATTTGCAGAGTAAACCCTCGAGCCTGATAGGACAGATCATGACGTAATGCAACAACAAAAAAAGGGGGGTCACCTGAGGTCAACGTGCGTGGTTGTCCTCCTCGAGTGCGTCCCGGGGGTTCCGCGCCTTGGACCGCCGAAGCGTCTGCGTCCTGCTCGCTCGGCCGCCGCGCATCAATTGACGGACGAGCGGCCAGTCGAGCGGCAATCTGTCAGCAGATAGCGCCTGAGTGGCTGACCCGGTGTCACGTGACCACGCCCGTTCATTGATGCCGGTCACCCCCCACCCCCCCTTCCCCCATAGGTAAATGTCGTCACGCGGGGCAGCAGAGGCAGAGATCAGAGGTGCTCCACGATGCCACGATGAGCACCTTCGTGGATTATTCTGTCATGAGCGGCGAAGGCGGTTCGTGTTCCGTGAGAGCCTTCCACCCGGATCACGGGATCGCCACATTCCAGTCGTGCGCCGTGACGGCGGGCAACTGCGGCGCCGATGAGCGCTTCATGGCCAGCCGGACTTCGCCGGACGACGCCCCGCCGCGCGGCTCCTGCCACTCCGGGCTGGCTTACGGCGCGCCCGCGGCCTGCGGCTCCGGCTATGGCGCGCCGACTTTCTACAACCATTACGCACTGAACCACGAAGTAGACGCCGCCGCCGGGTACGCCCAGTGCGGCCCGCTGGTGTACCCGGGTCACCTGGCGCAGGGTCAGCTGCAGTACGCCCACCCGGCCTACGGGGGCGGCCACGAGCCTTTCCCCGGGTGCTCGAACCCTCTGTCCCCGCTCCACGGCGCTCACCTGGAGGGGTGTTGCTCCCCGCTGTCGGATGGAGCCTCCTGTGCGCAGACCTTCGACTGGATGAAAGTCAAGAGGAACCCCCCTAAGGCAGGTGGGTGGTGCGTTCAAGTGCTCCTGGTGCATTATACATTTAGGCAAGTCCACTTCATCCATTTTCTACCGCTTATTCCCTTTTGGGGTCGCTGGCGCCTATCTCAGCTACAATCGGGCGGAAGGTGGTGTACACCCTGGACAAGTCGCCACCTCATCGCAGGGCAAACACAGACAGACAGACAACATTCACACTCACATTCACACACTAGGGCCAATTTAATGTTGCCAATCAACCTATCCCCAGGTGCATTTTTTTGGATATACATATATATGTTTGTATATATGTATATGTGCGGTCATAAATAGCGTGATTAATCCCAAATAAACTAAATAGTGTGATTAATCCCAAGGTGCATGTCTACTTCAATGGACGCTATATTTCTCAAGTGGACTATAATAATGACAGTAATACATCAAAACGGACTATAATAATGACAATAATACATCAAAAACGTTGGCGTTGTGATGCATTCAGGGCCAGCCGAAAGAAAGAAATGATCAACAAATGTCCACTGTAGTGGACGCTGGCTCGCACGAGGAGACATTTTAACGGTTTAGTCCAGTGGTTCTCAAACGGGGGTACGCGTACCCCTGGGGGTACCTGAAGGCATGCCAAGGGGTACGTGAGATTTTTTTTTTAATATTCTAAAAATAGCAATAATTCAAAAATCCTTTATAAATATATTTATTGAATAATACTTCAACAGAATATGAATGTAAGTTCATAAACTGTTAATTTTTGTGGACATGTTGCATAAATATTGATGTTAAAAAAAATCTTTTTTGTGAAGAAATGTTTAGAATTAAGTTCATGAATCCAGATGGATCTCTATTAAAATCCTCAAAGAGGGCACTTTAAGTTGATGATTACTTCTATATATGTGTAGAAATCTTTATTTATATTAGAATCGCTTGTTTATTTTTCAACAAGTTTTTGGTTTTTTTTATATCTTTCCACTACAAATGAGCAATATTTTGCACTGTTATACAATTTAATAAATCAGAAACTGATGACATAGTGCTGTATTTGACTTCTTCATCTCTTTTTTCAACCAAAAATGCTTTGCTCTGATTTGGGGGCACTTGAATTAAAAAAATATTCACAGGGGGGTACATCACTGAAAAAAGGTTGAGAACCACAGGTTTAGTCCTTACAAGAAATGTTTGACGGTGGAGTTTTGAGACCTATTAATATTTGAGCAAAGTACATTAACACTTTGACCTCTTCCATTCAAAACTGCATTTAAAAAAAAAAAAAGCTTATTTTCAAGCTATTGAGTGAGTTTTGGTAGATACGCTCCAGCGGCCCGGCGATGAGGTGGCGACTTGTCCAGGGTGTACCCCGCAGCTGAGATAGGCTCCAGCGACCCCTCGCCACCCCAAAAGGGACAAGCGGTAGAAAATGGATGGATAATGACATCAATATATCAAAAACGCTCAATAGCGGGGGTTTTTGCTGGCGTTGTGGTGCATTCAGGGCCAGCCGAACGAAAGAAATGATCAACAAATGTCCACTGTAGTGGACGCTGGTTCGCGCGAGGACACATTTTAACGGTTCAGTCCTTACAAGAAATGTTTGACACTGCAGTTTTGAGTCCTATTCATATTTGAGCAAAGTACATTACCAATTTGACCTCTTCTATTCAAAACTGCTTTAAAAAAAAATGCAACATTTTCTGGCTATTGAGTGAGTTTTGGTAGACAGGCTCCAGCGACCGCCCCCGCACACCCCTCCTCCCCGTGACCCCAAAAGGGACAAGCGGTAAAAAATGGATGGATAATGACAATAATATATAAAAAACGCTCAATACTGAGTGAATATCTGTGTTGGCCCTGCGATGAGGTGGCGACTTGTCCAAAGTTTACCCTGCCTTCTGTCTGATTGCACCCGAGATAGGCTCCAGCGCCCCCCCCCCCCCCTGCGACCCCAAAAGGTACAAGCGGTAAAAAATGGAGGAATGATGACAATAATATATCAAAAACGCTCAATAGTGCGAGTTTTTGCTGGCGTTGTGGTGCATTCAAGACCAGCCGAAAGCAAGAAATGATCAACAAATGTCCACTGTAGTAAACGCTGGCTTGTACGAGGACACATTTTAACGGTTCAGTCCTTACAAGAAGAGTGATACTAATGTTTGATAGTGCAGCTTTGAGTCCTATTAATATTTGAGCAAAGTACATCAACAAATTTGACCACTTCCATTCAAAACTACATTGAAAACAAATGCTCATTTTTTAGAGTGAGGTTTGGTATTGATATTGTTATTCATCCTTTCTACGACATGCACGGAGTTACAGTGTGTTCGTCACATATTTGACAATTTCACATGCTGACGTATCCGAAAAGGAGTAAAGCGAAGCAGAGCATATTCACCCTCCTTTGCCGCATCGTAGTCATTTTTATTACATATGGACAAGTTGATTGGCCATGCTAAAATTGGCCCTAGTGTGTGAAGGTGAGTGTGAATGTTGTATCAGTGTTGGCCCGGCGATGAGGTGGCGACTTGTCCAGGCTGTACCCCGCAGCTGAAATAGGCTCCAGCGACCCCAAAAGGGACAAGCGATAGAAAATGGATGGATAATGCCAATAATATGTCAAAAACGCTCAATAATTCGGGATTTCGCTAGCATTGTTATGCATTCAGGGCCAGCCGAAAGAAAGAAATGATCAACAAATGTCCACTGTAGTGGACACTGGCTCGCACGAGGACACGTTTTAGCGGTTCAGTTTTTACAAGAAATATTTGATGGTGCAGTTTTGAGTCCTATTAATATTTAAGCAAAGTACATAAACAATTTGACCTCTTCCATTAAAAAAAAGGCACATTTTCTAGCTTTTGAGTGAGTTTTGGTAGATAGGCCCTTGTGTGTGAATGTGAGTTGGCCCTGCGATGAGGGGGCGACTTGTCCAGGATGCACTCCACCTTCTGCAGCTGAGATAGGCTTCAGCGATCCCCGGGACAAGCGGTAGAAAATGGATGGATGTTTACGTTCTGTCTTGATATCAATAAAGTTCACATTAGATTCAGAATATTTGCAATATTTATGGGTTTATTGCTTAAAGGCCTACTGAAATGAGATTTTCTTATTTAAACGGGGATAGCAGGTCCATTCTATGTGTCATACTTGATCATTTCGCGATATTGCCATATTTTTGCTGAAAGGATTTAGTAGAGAACATCCACGATAAAGTTCGCAACTTTTGGTCGCTCATAAAAAAGCCTTGCCTTTACCGGAAGTAGCAGACGATGTGCGCGTGACGTCACGGGTTGTAGCACTCCTCACATCCTCACATTATTTACAATCATAGCCCGCAGCAGCTAGAGCTATTCGGAACGAGAAAGCGACAATTTCCCCATTAATTTGAGCGAGGATGAAATATTCGTGGATGAGGAAATTTAGAGTGAAGGACTAGAAAGAAAAAAAAAGGGGAGGACAGTGGGAGCATTTTCAAATGTTATCAGACACATTTACTAGGATAATTCTGGAAAATCCCTTATCTGCCTATTGTGTTGCCAGTGTTTTAGTGAGATTAAATAGTACCGGAAAGTCGGAGGGGTGTGGCCACGGGTGTGTTGACGCCAGAGTCTCTGAGGGAAGTCACGGCAGCTGCAGCAGGACGGAAGCTCCGCTGATCTCCGGTTAGAGGCGACTCATTACCACAATTTTCTCACCGAAAACTGCCGGTTGACATATAGTCGGGACTAATGTTCGCTTGACCGCTCTGATCCATAGTAAAGCTTCATCTTCGGGAATTTTAAACAAGGAAACACCGGCTGTGTTTTTGTGACTAAAGGCTAAAAGCTTCCCACCTCCATCTTTTTACTTTGACTTCTCAATTGTTAATTGAACAAATTGCAAAAGATTCAGCAAGACAGATGTCCAGAATACTGTGTAATTATGCGTGTAAAGCAGACTACTTATAGCTTGGATTGGGCTGGAAACCGGTGACGTCATCATACCGCGACGTTTTCAACATGACACTTCGCGGGAAATTTAAAATTGCAATTTAGTAAACTAAAAAGGCCGTATTGGCATGTGATGCATCGTTAATATTTCATCATTGATATACAGTGGGGCAAAAAAGTATTTAGTCAGCCACCAATTGTGCAAGTTCTCCCACTTAAAATGATGACAGAGGTCTGTAATTTTCATCATAGGTACACTTCAACTGTGAGAGACAGAATGTAAAAAAAGAATAGAGGAATTCACATTGTAGGAATTTTAAATAATTTATTTGTAAATTATGGTGGAAAATAAGTTTTTGGTCAACCATTCAAAGCTCTCACTGATGGAAGGAGGTTTTGGCTCAAAATCTCACGATACATGGCCCCATTCATTCTTTCCTTAACACGGATCAATCGTCCTGCCCCCTTAGCAGAAAAACAGCCCTAAAGCAGGATGTTTCCACCCCGATGCTTCACGGTAGGTATGGTGTTCTTGGGATGCAACTCAGTATTCTTCTTCTTCCAAACACGACAAATTGAGTTTATACCAAAAAGTTCTATTTTGGTTTTATCTGACCACATGACCTTCTCCCAATCCTCTGCTGTATCATTCATGTATCCATTTTGGTATGAACTCAACTTGTTGTGTTTGGAGGAAGAAGAATACTGAGTTGCATCCCAAGAACACCATACCTACTATGAAGCATGGGGGTGGAAACATCATGCTTTGGGGCTGTTTTTCCGCTAAGGGGACAGGACGATTGATCCGTGTTAAGGAAAGAATGAATGGGGCCATGTATCGTGAGATTTTGAGCCAAAACCTCCTTCCATCAGTGAGAGCTTTGAATGGTTGACCAAAAACGTATTTTCCACCATAATTTACAAATAAATTATTTAAAATTCCTACAATGTGAATTCCTCTATTCTTTTTTTACATTCTGTCTCTCACAGTTGAAGTGTACCTATGATGAAAATTACAGACCTCTGTCATCATTTTAAGTGGGAGAACTTGCACAATTGGTGGCTGACTAAATACTTTTTTGCGCCACTGTATCAGACTGCGTGGTCGGTAGTAGTGGGTTCCCGTAGGCCTTTAATCCATAACATACTGTTAGGATAAAGGTTTTAAGTGCTGTACGTGCATTTTTTTCATTATTGTTTAGTGATAACATTTAATAGCATTATTCCACAGTGAAATACTGCAATCCAAATGTATTGTACTTTAGTTCAGGGTGACAAGGTACAGTGACCATCGTCTAAGTTGTCCTCCTGTACCTTCAGGGCGGTCGGGCGAGTTGGGCTACGGAGCGCCGCCCAACGTGGTCCGGACCAACTTCAGCACCAAGCAGCTGACGGAGCTGGAGAAGGAGTTCCACTTCAACAAGTACCTGACGCGGGCGCGGCGCGTGGAGATCGCCGCCACGCTGCAGCTAAACGAGACTCAGGTGAAGATCTGGTTCCAGAACCGGCGGATGAAGCAGAAGAAGCGGGAGAAAGAAGGACTCCTGCCGGCCAAGGCCGCGCCCTCTGACCCCGGGGAGAGCCTCCGGGAGAAAATGGACGACGCGGCGTCAGAGAAGTCGGTTTCTGCGCCTTGTACGCCTTCTCCCACTTCCTCCGGCGTGTCTTCCACCGGCGCCGACGGGTACTGACCCGACTGGGAGCGAACTCTTGCACTATTTGGACTATTTCCACTCCTTGGTTATCGATGTCTTTTATATCGTGGAGGGCAGGGGTGTCCAAAACGCGGACCGGGGACCATTTCCCAGCTTTCAAAGTAAAAGTAAACAGCGGTACCCTTTTTCAATTCAAACCCTGACTGTATATTGGATGGTAAAAACTGGTGGGAAATTTATTGTTAAAAAAACAATCATTAGTACTATTTTATTTACAGTAATGCACCGTAAAACAACAATTGTCAAAAGTGTTCAGGCAAAAAAATTACCCTGGGGCAGTATAGCTCGGTTGGTAGAATGCCCGTTCCAGGTTCGATCCCCGCTTCCGCCATCCTAGTCACTGCCGTTTTGCCCTTGGGCAAGACACTTTACCCACCTGCTGCCAGTGCCACCCACACTGGTTTAAATGTAACTTAGTTATTGGGTTACACTTTATGTAAAAGCGCTTTGAGTCACCAGAGAAAAGTGCTACATAAATATTTTACCGGTATAGCTCGGTTGGTAGAGCGGCCGTGCCAGCAACTTGAGGGTTGCAGGTTCGATCCCCGCGTCAGCCACCCTAGTCACTGCCGTCGTGTCCTTGGGCAAGACACTTTACCCACCTGCTCCCGGTGCCACCCACACTGGTTTAAATGTAAAAATTAGATATTGGGTTTCACTATGTAAAGCGCTTTGAGTCACTAGAGAAAAAGCGCTATATAAATATAATTCACTTCACTGCACCATAAAAATAACAGCGGTACTGGTTTTGGATTAACTGTAAAGCACTGTAAAATACCAAATGGATATTTTACGGTTAAAAAAAGGGACATTTACTGTACAAAAAAATAAATAAAAATGATACCATATACTTCAAGGTGTAAAAGTGGAGGCCAGAATTTGGTCGTAAAAATACAAAGGGGCACTGTTTTTTTTTAATTTACAGCAGTGCAATGTTAACACAGCACCCGTTTGTTTTAGGGCAGTGGTCCCCAACCTTTTTGTATCCGCGGGCCGGTCAACGCTTAATAATTTTTCCCGCGGCCTGGGGGGAAGGGGGGAGGGACCTTTTTTTTTTCTTTTTTTTTTCTTTGTCCTGAAAAAGGGAGGTTTTTGTCAGGAAAAAGGGAGGTTTTTGTGGTTGGTGCACTATTTGTAAGTATATATTGTGTTTTTAATGTTAATTTAATTTGAAAAAAAAAAACATTTTTTTTTTTTAAACTAAAAATGAATAAAACAAATTTCTGCGGCCCGGTACCAATCGGGCCACGGCCCGGTGGTTGGGGACCACTGTTTTAGGGTGTAAAAATGGCGGCCATCATTTGATTGTGAAAATAACAACGAAGGTGTTTTGATTCACAAAAATGCACTGGTAAAATGACCACCGTAGATTTTTACGATTTAAAACAAAATGGCCAGAATTTGAAAAAATAACATTTATTATATAATTACATATATTTTTTAGATTTACAGTTATACACTATAAAAGCAATGAGCATAGTTTTTACAGCAAAAACAAGAAAACAGCTTCTCAGTCGGCAGATTTTTTTTGTAAGAATAACAGCGCTATATACTGTTATCTAATTTTATCATGTTTGGAGAAAAAAAACGAATTATGGATTTTACAGTAAAAATCTGGAGATGTAAAATCTGCAGTCGTTTTTACAGTGCATGACTGTGAATTTTACAGCTACACCAATGCTATTTTTTCCCCTAAAATTCCAAAAACTATGGCAGGATTTTTTTTTTTACCGTAAAATTTGTGGTAGTTGTTTTTACAGTGCATTACTGTAATTGGCATTGTGATTATTTTTACTGTAAAATTCTGACAGTTTTTTTTTTTTTTTCTGGTAAAGTCTATGACCTTTGCTTTGACAGAGCATTACTGTCATTTGGAAAATGACAACAGTCTTATTTTGAAGGTAAAATTCTGTCGTTATGGACCAGTTTTGCCGCTTTACTGCACAAAACTTATGAAAATGGCCGACGCATCCCTCATGTCACGTGGTTTTGGACACCCCGCAGGTGTGTTGTGTCACATGACCTGATCAGTGCGCCCTCCACTTGCGCATTCAACGGTAAATTGTCCGCACATTGTCTTGTATCAGAGCTGCATGATGCGTTCACGTGTTCCTGGCCGGGCGGGACACTGAGTTTTATCAGTCAGACCCTGTCACGTGTTGCCGGCTTGTCAGCGCCGAATAATAAAAAGTGAAATCATCTCCAAAGGACTTTGGATTTGTGTTATTTAAAACAATAAAATAAAAACATGTTGGCTTTTTTGGAGCAAAAATAAACATGATCAATCCCAACACGGCGGTGTGGATGTCGACAAGGGCCAGTGCAAGGTGCGTCACGTGATTAATGTCATGACGTCATTGGACTTTGTCCTCTGATTTTGAAGTGGAAGCAGACTGTTGGGATTCGAGACGATTGATGATCGCGCGTCACCTGGGATCCACCTGCGGGACCGTGAAGGCGCATGCGCACACCGGCTGAGTTGTGCAAAGTCGTAAGTGGAATGTTGTTTGACATCTTTAAAGTTGTATTATTGTTCTTGATAATGCTGAAAACAAGCTTGCAATAATAAAAACTACTTTATTTAATTGAATAAATGCGGCTTCGTTTTGACACTATTCTAATGCATTTTATTATCATTTCCAAATATTCTAAATCAACATTATTCAACGAATGAACATAAAAAATACTATATTAAATACACTGTAATAGCCTAAAATTACATTAAATGTTTTTATTGTCATTTGACATTTTTTATTATATATTTAAACTATTTCCCACACGCTGCTTTTGTTCGTTTCGCAACTCGTTCAATCCGTTTTATTCGACACTTAAAAAGGTTCCAATCCGTTAAAAAATGGCTTTAGAAAAAAATTTACCACAGTAAAATAAAGAGACGATGGTGAAATGTCGAATTTTAGTGCTTGCAAATAAATAAACACGCAGAGTGTTGAGTTTAGGCCCCACGGAGGGTCCTTCAGGGACCCCTCCGAAAAGAAAGCCTCGGGTCAAGCAGCGGTCACACTTTGAGTTTGTTGTCACAGCACACACACACCCACACACACACACGCAAACAGGCCCAAACAACAAGGTGGAGACCACACTGGTCAAACAAGCAAGACTCCACCTCCAAGGACCTGTTTGACCAACACAATGAACATTAGAAGTCCAAGGAAAAACACCAAACTTTCCTTATTTATTTTTTATTTTTTTCAAAGTACAAGAAATATATTTCTGGTACCCCCAGAACCGGTGGTTCAGATTCAGGTGCATGAGTAAAGGAACTATGAATTAACCGATTCAATCAAGGGGATTTTGGTTTATGAACATTCTTGATGTGTAACGAGCACACTTTAGGCGACATATAAAAATAACGGAATTGCCTGAATTAGCGCCCCAAAAACGATTTCATTATTTAAAAAGTTGACTCCAAATGTTGGAGCGAAAATAGAGGAAAACTATATTAAAGAATAAATAAAAACGAATACTGTATTTTAAAGTATTTGATTGGATAATAACAATAATAATACCATTTTATTTATTTATCAACATTATTTGTTTTTGCAATACCACTCATCTAAGTCAGGAACATTTCCCCTCAAAAAATATACTAGGGTGGACTTCAATTTGAAAATGTCCCATTTAGTGTCAGGCGAGACTCTGTTATACTTGATTATTTTGTCATCAAGTAATCTCTCGATAAATGTGTACAATTGATGAAAAAAATCTGATAAAATACATTTTTACAACAGGGGTGTCAAACTCGTTTTAACTGAGGGGCACATTGCAGTTATGTTTGGCCCCAGAGGGCCGTTTCTAACAGTGAATACTATTATTCCACCATTTTTTAATGCATTTTATTAGTAGATTTAAAAAAACAACTAAAATGTAAAAAAAAAAAATATGGTGAGTTGCTATAATTTGACCTCAAAATGTTGTGTATATTATTGTAAATGGAAAAATAATACTGCATTTTTGTCCGGTAAAAAAAAAAAAAGGCAGCTCAGTTGACAGAATTTTACTGTAAAATTTACTTTTGTTTTTTGGCAGTAAAATTTTGGCACCCGCGCTGCCAATTTGTTTCAATAAGTGTAGATTTTTCGGTGTATAACTGTAAATGCTAAAACGACACAATAGTTTATTGCAGTAAAAAAAAAGTATTGTTTTTTTATTTAAAGAAAAATGCGGTAAAAACCACAGTAAATTTCTAAATTTGACCAGGAAATCTATTGTTACTTTTAAATTGCACAATTTAATGGATAACTTGCTTTGAAATCATTATTATTAGTATTTATTTGTATTTCAAAAATGTTTTGAATGTTTGAGAATACATTTTTGCGTAATTAGACAATTTGTAATTTCAATATGTAATTTGCGATTACATAGAGTACATTTATTTTTTTATCCCAACTTAGAAAGAAATAATACATTTACTGAGAAAAGTTACAGTACTTTATTAATACATTTTATTTCCAAGCTTTTGAGGGCCAATTAAAATGAAGTGGCGGGGCACATCTGGCCCCCAGGCCTTGAGTTTGACACCTGTGCTTTACAGCCTATTTTGGAGGAAAAATAAGCAACAGTTTTTCTTTTTGCCATAACCTTAATTTCTTGTTTTGCTAATGAATGCACATTATTAACATTAAATTGTAACATTGTGGAAAAAAATACAATAATAAAAAAGATTCACTTTAGCACCAACACACACATCTGATGTCCTTTTGTGAAAAATAAAGTACTTTATCTGATAAAAAAGTGAAGCGTATAAATATGAGTTGACACAATACTGCATCAAAGATGAAGTGGAGCTGCCAAATAGTGAGCAGCCGTGTTTATTTGTGTCCAAACTTGTTCCAGCGAGGGCCAGAAACATAAACATGGAAGGGTGCAGGGGCCACTTTTATACATTTTGTACATTTAAATAATCAAAAAACAATATAATAGAGCAATCAATTAAAGTATCTAAAGAAAAAAAATCCACATAATAATATCTCATTTAACCCTCCTTAATATTCTACACTGATATGGATATTATTTTACTAATAAAAAGCCCTTTCAGGTCTTATTTTGCCTTATAATGCAAAAGATGTTTACACAGGTTCATAATTACAGGACCCAAAGAAACCAATAAAAACCAAATGCATTAAAATGAGCAAATCGTTGGCCATTTTTGGGTACAGAATTTGGTTCTTTTCTGGGGTTACGAGTACGAGTCACTTGAACTCAAATGGCACCATACCTTTTATTACACTTGACGTCATGTCCAGTTGCATACTCCGCAACGGCTCAGTTAAGCACTTAGCGGGGAAACAGGCAGTCAAGCACCCAGAGCGGACTTAGTCGGAATATCTTGAGGTCATGTTACATTTTTTTTCAGGCCAACAAAGTAAAAAGGCATTCAAAAGTACAGTATGGCTCAACCATTCGAAATGCGCTAGCCCAATGGTAATTTGCATTGGATTTGCCATTGACATGTTTCTGATTAGCATTATCCATTTTACATTGCGCTTTCAACGCTGCAAAAATGTACTAATTAAAACTGCAAGAAAGATGCACCCTACAATCAAACATCTGGTGTGTAATAACTTACAGTTTAATCACTTCTCGGTACTCAACATAAGACGAGACTGGCAAATTAAACTTAATGGCAAAGGCTATTTTCTGGTTAAGACAACACATCGCAGTCTATACATTACTGCCATTTAATGTCTAGGAATTGGATCTACTATCTAAAACTTGCAAATGAGACTCAAAAGTGTAAGAAAACGTGACAGTTTTCATGTTTAAAAGATATTATATACTGTATATTCATAAACAGTATATATATGTGTGTATGGATATGGATGTATAAATATGTATGTATATATATATATATATATATATATATATATATATATATATATATATATATAATAGTAGTACCAATGATTCTCACACACACACTAGGTGTGGTGAAATTTGTCCTCTGCATTTGACCCATACCCTTGTTCACCCCCTGGGAAGTGAGGGGAGCAGTGGGCAGCAGCGGTGCCACGCCCAGGAATCATTTATGGTGATTTAACCCCCAATTCCAACCCTTGATGCTGAGTGCCAAGCAAGGAGGCAATGGGTCCCATTTTTTTTTATAGTCTTTGGTATTATGAACTCCCAACCTACCGATCTCAGGGCGGACACTCTAACCACTAGGCCACTGAGTAGGTAGTGTGTGTGTGTGTGTGTGTGTGTGTGTGTGTGTGTGTGTATATATATATATATATATATATATATATATATATATATATATATATATATATATGTGTATATGTGTATATATATATATATATATGTATATGTATATGTATATATGGGTTTGTGTGTGTGTATATATATGTATAAAACAATTTAAATATATTTATTTTGTGTGCTTTTTTGCTCAAAAATTTAATCCTATTTAAATAAAAAAAAACATGTCATGTTTTTTTTGTTTTTTTAACCTTCAAATGGCAATGAGCAGCAGCGGTGGCCGCGCCCGGGAATCATCTACATAAAACAAGAATGGGAAAGAGTTCCACTTTCAAAGCTTCAACATTTAGTTTCCTCAGTTCCCAAACGTTTATTAAGAGTTGTTAAAAGAAAAGGTGATGTAACACAGTGGTGAACATGCCCTTTCCCAACTACTTTGGCACGTTTTGCAGCCATGAAATTCTAAGTTAATTATTATTTGCAAAAAAAAATAAAGTTTATCAGTTTGAACATCAAATATCTTATCTTTGTAGTGCATTCAATTGTATATGGGTTGAAAAGGATTTGCAAATCATTGTATCCTTTTTATATTTACATCCAACACAATTTCCCAACTCATATGGAAACAGGGTTTGTAGTTCAATATTTCTTGACCCATTTATCTATTCCCATTTCTCCACCACCCCCCGCGACCCCGTAAGGGACAAATGGTAGTAAATGGATGGAGGAAGCTGTTTTAAAACCAGAGGTGGGTGCAAAGTCTCATTTATAAAAAACAATAAAATAATAAACTCAAATTTATTCCATTGAATGACATATTTTGCACAGAAAAATGACTTAAAACTGCATGCAACTTTTCAGCTCTGTTTTGTGCAGATCTTTAATTCTGTGTATCAGGATGTGCAACTAGTTTTTGTGTTTTTAAGGACCTCGTCAAAAATTGCTAGTCAAAGATCCTCTATATGACAGGAGCACTCTGCTGTTTTTAAAGACATCCTTGGAAAAACACTTGTCACGTATTGTGTAAACAACAGGCAGAGTGTAGTGCAGAAACACCAGTCAAAGATCATTTCTATTGACACAAAGTTTTTGGTTGTTTTTAAGGACCTTGTCCAAAATTGCTAGTCAACGATCCTCCCAATAAAAGGAGCACTCTGCTGTTTTTAAAGACATCCTTGGAAAAACACTTGTCACGTATTGGGTAAACCACAGGTAGACTCTGCTGCAAAAACAATAGTCAAAGATCCTCTAAATGAAAGGGGCCCCTGCTGTTTTTGAAAACCCGGATGAAAATCAGGATGTGCAACTGAAGTTTTTTAAGGGGCCCCATTTTCAGAAAGGGGTCCAACTCCCCCCAGTTACTGTCAGTCTTATTTTGTATATTCAGATGAACCAGCATCCTCTACAGTAGACATTTGATCTGGGTCTATTTATTTTTCCCCAGTTACTGTTTTTAAGCACCTTCTGCAGAAAATTCCAGTCAATAATTGTCTCTACAACGGCAATCTGGTGCCTTTCAGAATCTGCCGCAAAAATGTGAGTCGTTCCCAAGTTCTTTTGAGCTGAATTTGTGGGACAATTTATGAACAAGAGAGGACCTAAGATGGAACATTGAGGCACAACACTAGTAAAACTAAATAGATTCAACACTACTTACTAAACAAGTTGCAGCAACACCTTGGTCACATAAATAATTTAAGTCTCACCTTAAAATTCATTTGTATACTCTAGCCTTTAAATAGACTCCCTTTTTAGACCAGTTGATCTGCCGTTTCTTTTCTTTTTCTTCTATGTCCCACTCTCCCTTGTGGAGGGGGTCCGGTCCGATCCGGTGGCCAAGTACTGCTTGCCTGTGTATCGGCTGGGAACATCTCTGCGCTGCTGATCCGCCTCCGCTTGGGATGGTTTCCTGCTGGCTCCGCTGTGAACGGGACTCTCGCTGCTGTGTTGGATCCGCTTTGGACTGGACTCTCGCGACTGTGTTGGATCCATTATGGATTGAACTTTCACAGTATCATGTTAGACCCGCTCGACATCCATTGCTTTCCTCCTCTCCAAGGTTCTCATAGTCATCATTGTCACCGACGTCCCACTGGGTCATTATTGTCACCGATGTCCCACTGGGTGTGAGTTTTCCTTGCCCTTATGTGGGCCTACCGAGGATGTCGTAGTGGTTTGTGCAGCCCTTTGAGACACTAGTGATTTAGGGCTATATAAGTAAACATTGATTGATTGATTGATTGATAAATGACATTGTGAAACAGTCTGCCTAAAAGGAAATAACTTAAAAGGGAGCCTTGAGGAACGCCTCAATTATGTAAATCACACGTTTGGAGCCCATTGTTCTATATTTGCTAGCAAGGTTCAAATGTCAATGCAGGGATCTGACAATGTGGTGACATGGTCCATCAGGAGTATTTTAGTCTTTTTGGGAATTTGCTGCGAAAAATTGAGTCTTTCGCAAGTTATTTTTTAACTCAACTCGTAGGACAGTTGATGAACAAAAGAGGACCTAAGATAGAACCTTGAGGAACACCACTAGTATAACTAAATAGTTTAACCACATGACTACTGACTGCATGTGTAATAAACAAGCTACAGCCACACTTTAGTCACATCAATCACATTAACAAAACATTTTATTGGAGACGACTAAAAGCGGAGCCTTGAATAACTCCTCAGTTCTGTAAACCACAAGTTTGGGCGTCACTTTTCTGTTTGCTCACGAGGTTCAAATGTTAATGTAAGGATTTGACAATGTTTTGGCGTGCTCTAAGTCATTCTACACAACAGGAGCACACTTGTGTTTTAAGAGATTTGCTGCAAAAATGTGGGTTTCTTGCAAGTTATTTTTGAACTGAACTTGTAGGACAAATTATGAAAAAGAGGGGACCTAAGGTTGAACCTTGAGGAACACCACCAGTATAACTAAAGTAGTTGAACGGATGACTACTGACTGCATGTGAAGTAAACAAACTAGAGTAAAAACTTAGTCCCATAAATCAGTGGACCCCAACCTTTTTGTAACTGCGGACCAGTCAACGCTTGAAAATTTGTCAATACAGTCCCTGCAGACTGTATTGATCTATATTGATATATAATGTATATATTGTGTTTTTTATGTTGATTTAACAATAAAAAAAAAGAAAATAAATATATATATATTTTTTAAATTTCTTGTGCGGCCTGGTACCAATCGGCCCGGTGGTTGGGGACCACTACCATGAATCGCATAACGGGTGACAAAAAGGAGAGGACTTAAAGGGGAGCCTTGAGGAACGCCTCCGATATGTAAATGACGAGTTTGGAACCCATTGGTCTTTGTTTGC
This sequence comes from Nerophis ophidion, assembly GCF_033978795.1. Classification (NCBI taxonomy): domain Eukaryota; kingdom Metazoa; phylum Chordata; class Actinopteri; order Syngnathiformes; family Syngnathidae; genus Nerophis; species Nerophis ophidion. Next base: position 28,866,533 of record NC_084631.1, on the reverse strand, counting down.
TAGGGAGGTTCAAATGTCAATGCAGGGATCTGACAGTGTGTTGACATGGTCCAACAAAAGCACTCTAATCTTTTTAGGAATTTGCTGCAAAAAAAGTGAATCTCTTGCAAGTTTTAATTGAACTGAACTCGTAGGACAAATTATGACCAAGAGAAGACCTGAGAGGGAACCTTGAGGAACTCCACAAGTGGAACTAAAGGAGTTGAGCACATAAATACTGACTGCATGTGAAGTAAACAAACTAGAGTAACACCATAGTCCCATAAATCATATTACGGGTGACAAAAAGGAGAGGACTTTAAAGGGAGCCTTGAGGAACGCCTCAGTTAGGTAAATCATAGGTTTGGAACCCAGTGTTCTATGTTTGCTAGCAAGGTTCAAATTTCAATGCAGGGATGTGACAATGTGTCGACGTGGTCCAACAGGAGCACTCTAGTCTTTTTAGGAATTAGCTGCAAAAAAGTGAACCTCTTGCAAGTTTTAATTTATCTGAACTCGTGAGACCAATGTTGAAAAAGAGAGGACCTAAGATGGAACCTTGAGGAACACAAGTATAACGAAAGTAGTTGAACAGATGACTCCCGACTGCATGTGAAGTAAACAAACTACAGCAACACCTTAGTCCCATAAATCCCATTACGGGTGACAAAAAGGAGAGGACTTAAATGTGAGCCTTGAGGAACGCCTCAGTTCTGTAAATCACCAGTTTGGAACCCAGTGTTCTATGTTTGATAGCAAGGTTCAAAAGCAAATGCAGGTATCTGACTGTGTGTTGACATGGTCCAACAGGAGCACTCTAGTCTTTTTCAGAATTTGCTGCAAAAAAATTGTGAGTCTCTCTCAAGTTTTAGTTTAACTGAACTCATAGGACAAATTATGACCAAAAGAGGACCTAAGATGGAACCTTGAGGAACAACACAAGTAGAACTAAAGTAGTTGAGCACATGACTACTGACTGCATGTGAAGTAAACAAGCTACAGCAACACCTTGGTCACATAAATCACAATAGGAAAAAATAACTGCCAAAAAGGAGAGGACTTAAAGGGGAGCCTTGAGGAACGCCTCACTTATGTACATGACAAGTTTAGAAACCAGTGTTTTATGTTTGCTAGCAAGGTTTAAATGCCAATGCAAGGATCTGACCATGTGTAGACATGGTCCAACAGGAGCACTCTAGTCTTTTTCAGAATTTGCTGCAAAAAAATTAGTCTCTTGCAAGTTTTAATGTAGTTGAACTCGTGAGACAAATGTTGAAAAAGAGAGGAGCTAAGATCGAACCTTGAGGAATACCACTAGTATAACCTAATAGGTTAACCTCGTGACTACTGACTGCACGTGAAGTAAACAAGCGACAGCAACACCTTAGTCACATCAATCACATTACTAAAACAATTATAGGAGAGGACTTTAAGGGGATCCTTGAGGAACTCCTCAGTTCTGTAAACCACACCTTTGGAGCCCAGTGTTTAATGTTTGCTAGCGAGGTTCAAATGTTCATCTAAGGATCTGATAATTCGTTGACATGGTCTACAAGAAAACTATCGTTTTGCTGCAAAATGTTGATCCCAAAAGTTTTGGCCGACTTTGGCCCCTGTTCCGCCAGTTGAAGAGCCGTGCTGGCTCCTTGCCTTGAAACCTTACTGACACGAGAAGCTCCTGTTAGATTAAAAAGTCCAAAATAGTGCTGATTTGGCAGCCCAATGAAAGTTTGTTCCTGGCCTTTCAGTCACGTCCAGACGGCCAAGAGAGCGATGGCCGTCACTCATCAGAGTCGTCGAGGTATCGGCACATGTTGACCACTCCCCCCCCCCCCCTCCTGCCGTGATTGGCAGACAAAATGAATTCCTCCATCGACAGGCGAGTGCCGATAAAAGGATTGACAGCATGATGGAGGAGGACGGCCAGCGGCGATGACATCATCAGACTGCGCCAGCGTGTCATCGGATGGAAGACGTTGGCAGAGGGCGGACTTTGGCCTCGCCCGGCGGTGCTTCTTCTCCACCCCCCCAAAAGGCCGATGCTGCCCGGGCAAATGCGGCCTCACAAAGACGTGCGCACACGAGGGGCCGCCTTATTATTGAGGCCCCGAGGACGGCTATGTGGTCTCCAAGAGCGCCATCCATCACGCGTGTCCTCGGCCTCGGCTTGACCCCAGCATGGCAGCCAATGAGGCGCCCCCACCCCCCCGGCCCCCCACTTATCTGGCCACACATGCACGTAGAGAAGAGATCGGGTGACACGTCTGGATGCTCTTTGTGTCATTTCTTTGTTTTGAACATGACGAATGAGAGCGGCGACACCTGACTAACAGGCTGCTCATCCTGTCCCCCCCCCAACCCCACCCCGCTCCCCGCCCTTGGTCCTCGCCCCTAGCAGGAAGCGCGTGGGACTTCACAAGGTAAGAAACGGGGGCCAAACAGGCCGATTTAAAATCAAACAATGGCTGCCGACTTGGCATATTTCCCTGGTGTTGTATTGTGCAGGCCTGTTTGGACACGCCCCCAATCCAAACACGTTGGGACAAATACAAACAGAACAGTGGGTGGCGTCACCGTCGCTATGACAACGTCCTATACACTGCAACACAATGAAGTCTTGAGCTTAGCACCAGGCAGCGTTGGCATTTCTTGACAAATGGATGATCCACACAGCTGTAACGTGCATGCCGGGCCACTAGTTGGCACTATTTTCCAGACCACATCAGACTTCAACTCCAAACATGGCTTCCAAACCTTTTTACAGTAAGTCCAGATTTGTATTTTGTCCTTAGAAACAGCAGTGCTGCTTCTATAGAGAGGATCTTTGACTAGCATTTTTGGACTAGGTTTTTAAAAGCAACAAAAAGCTTGTGCCAGTATAAAGGATCTTTGACTCGTGTTTCTGCAGCAGAATCAACCTTTCGTTTGCACAATAAGTGACAAGTTTTTTTACTGGAAGTCTTTGAAAACTGCTCCCGTTATTGAAAGGATCTTTGACTAGCAATGTTGGACAAGGTTCTTAAAAACAACAAAAATATTGTGTCAATATAAAGGATCTTTGACTTGTGTTTCTGCAGCAGAGTCAACCTGTCGTATACACAATATGTGACAAGTGTTTTTCCAGGATGTCTTTTAAAAACAGCAATTCCTCCCGTTATTTAGAAGATCTTTGAGTAGCTTTTTTGTAAGTATTTTTTTTTTAAAACAGCAGTGGCACCTGTCGTTTAAAGGATCTTTGACTAGTGTTTTTGCACAAAAGTCTTCCTGTCGTATACAAATTACGTGACAAGTGTTTTTCCAGAATGTCTTTAATAACAACAGAGTGCTCCCATTATTGAGAAGATCTCTGACTAGCAATTTTGGACAAGGTCCTTAAAAACAACAAACAACTTAGAGTCAATATATAGGATCTTTGACTGGTGTTTCTGCACTAGACTCTACCAGACGTTTACTCAATAGGTGACAAGTATTTTTCCAGGATGTCTCTAAAAACAGCAGAGTGCTCCCATCATTGAGCGGATCTTTGACTAGCAATTTTGTAAGTGTTTTCTTTAAAAACAACAGGGGCTCCTGTCATTGAGAGGATCTTTGACTAGTGTTTTTGCACCAGGGTCTTCCTGTCATATACACAGTACATGACAAGTGTTTTTCCAAAGATTTCTTTAAAAACAGCACAGTTCTCCCGTTATTGAAAGGATCTTTGACTAGCTATTTTGGACTAGGTCCTTAAAACAAACCAAAAGCTTGTATCAATATAAAGGATCTTTGACTCGTGTTTCTGCAGAAGTCTACCTGTTGTTTGAACAATAAGTGACACGTTTTTTTTTACTGGAAATCTTTGAAAACTGCTCCCTTTATTGAGAGGATCTTTGACTAGTAATTTTTGACTAAGTCCTTAAAAAAGACAAAAAGCTTGTATCAATATAAAGGATCTTTGACTCGTGTTTCTGGAGCAGAGTCAACCTGTCGTATACACAATATATGGCAAGTGTTTTTCCAGGATGTCTTTAAAAACAACAGAGTGCTCCCATGATGGAGAGGATCTTTGACTAGCAATTTTGGACAAGGTCCTTAAATCAACAAACAACTTAGTGTCAATACAGAGGATCTTTGACTGGTGTTTCTGCACTAGACTCTACCAGTCGTTTACACAATACGTGACAAGTATTTTTCCAGGATGTCTCTAAAAACAGAAGAGTGCTCCTGTCATTGAGAGGATCTTTGACTAGCAATTTTGTAAGTGTTTTCTTTAAAAACAACAGGGGCTCCTGTCATTGAGAGGATCTTTGACTAGTGTTTTTGCACCAGGGTCTTCCTGTCGTATACACAATACACGACAAGTGTTTTTCCAAGGATTTCTTTAAAAACAGCACACTGCTCCCGTTATTGAAAGGATCTTTGACTAGCAATTTTGGACTTGTGTTTCTGCAGAAGTCTACCTGTTGTTTGCAGAATAAGTGACAAGTTTTTTTTAATGGAAATCTTTGAAAACTGCTCCCTTTATTGAGAGGATCTTTGACTCGCAATTTTTGACTAAGTCCTTAAAAAACACAAAAAGCTTGTATCAATATAAAGGATCTTTGACTTGTGTTTCTGCTGCAGGGTCTACCTGTCGTATACACAATATGTGACAAGTGTTTTTCCAGGATGTCTTTAAAAACAGCAGAGTGCTCCGTTTATTTAGAAGATCTTTGAGTAGCATTTTTGTAAGTGTTTTTTTGTTTTAAAACAGCAGTGGCACCTGTCGTTTAAAGGATCTTTGACTAGTGTTTTTGCACTAAAGTCTTCCTGTCGTATAAAAATTACGTGACAAGTGTTTTTCCAAAGATGTCTTTAAAAACAGCAGGGTGCTCTCTTTATTGAGAGGATCTTTGACTAGTATTTTTTTAAGTGTTTCTTTTTAAAACAGCAATGGCTCTTGTCATTTAGAGGATCTTTGACTAGTGTTTTTAAACTAAAGTCTACCTGTCGCATACACAATACGTGAGAAGTGTTTTTCCAGGATTTCTTTAAAAACAGCAGAGTGCTCCCGTCACTTAAAGGATCTGTGACCATCATTTGTGGACTAGGTCTTGGAAAACAACAAAAGCATGTGCCAATATAGAGGATCTTTGACTCGTGTTTCTGCAGCAGTCTGTCTACCTGTCGTTTGCACAATAAGTGACTTTTTTTTTTTTTAATGGAAGTCTTTGAAAACTACTCCCGTTATTGAGAGGATCTTTGACTAGCAATATTGGACAAGGTCCTTGTAAACAAAAAACAGCTTGTGTCATTATAAAGGATCTTTTACTCGTGTTCATGCAGAAGTGTTTACCAGTCATATACACAATATGTGACAAGTGTTTTTTCCAGGATCTTTGTAAAAACAACAGAGTGATTCCGTCATTGAGAGGATCTTTGACCATCATTTGTGGACTAGATCCTGGAAAACAACAAAAAGCTTGCGCCAATATAGAGGATCTTTGACTTGGGTTTCTGCAGCAGAGTCTACCTGTTGTTGGCACAATAAATGACAAGTTTTTTTTACTGGAAGTCATTGAAAACTTCTCCCGCTTTTGAGAGGATCTTTGACTAGCAATTTTGGACGAAGTCCTTAAAAAAAACAAAAAACCTGTGTCATTATAAAGGATCTTTGACTCGTGTTTATGCAGAAGTGTCTACCTGTCGTATACACAATATGTGACAAGTGTTTTTTCCAGGAACTCTTTAAAAACAGCAGAATGCTCCCTTCATTTAGGGGATCCTTGACCAACATTTGTGGACTATATCCTGGAAAACAACACAAAGCTTGTGCCAATATAGAGGATCTTTGACTCGTGTTTCTGGAGCAGAGTCTACCTGTCATTTGCACAATAAGTGACAAGTTTTTTTTACTGGAAGTCATTGAAAACTGCTCCCATTATTGAGAGGATCTTTGACTAGCAATTTTGGACGAAGTCCTTAAAAACAACAAAAAGCTTGTGTCATTATAAAGGATCTTTGACTCGTGTTTATGCAGAAGTGTCTACCTGTCGTATACACAATATGTGGCAAGTGTTTTTCCAGGATCTCTTTAAAAACAGCAGAGTGCTTCCGTCATTTAGGGGATCTTTGATCATCATTTTTGGACTAGGTTTTTAAAAACAACAAAAAGCTTATGCCAATATAGAGGATCTTTGACTCGTGTTTCTGCAGCAGAGTCTCCCTGTCGTTTGCACAATAAGTGACTTTTTTTTTTTTTACTGGAAGTCTTTGAAAACTGCTCCCGTTATTGAGAGGATCTTTGTTTAGCAATTTTGTACTATGTCCTTAAAAACAACAGAAAGCTTGTGTCAATATAAAGGATCTTTGACTTGTGTTTCTGCAGAAGAGTCTACCCGTTGTATACACAATATGTGACAAGTGTTTTTCCAGGATCTTTTTAAAAACAGCAGAGTGCTCCCTTCATTTAGGGGTTCTTTGACCATCATTTGTGGACTATATCCTGGAAAACAACAAAACGCTAATGCCAATATAGAGGATCTTTGACTCGTGTTTTTTCTGCAGCAGAGTCTCCCTGTCGTTTGCACAATAAGCGACAAGTTTTCTTTTTCCAGGATGTCTTTAAAAACTGTGCTTGCTAGTGTTCCCGTTATTGAGAGGATCTTTGACTTGCATTTTTGCAAGTGTTTTTTTTTTTAATCAGCACTGGCTCTCGTTTTTTAGAGGATCTTTGTCTACTGTTTTTGCAAAAAAGTCTACCTGTCGTATACACTATGTTTTTTTCCAGGATCTCTTTAAAAACAGCACAGTGTTCCCGTCTGAGAGGATCTTTGACCATCATTTGTGGACTAACTCCTGGAAAACCACAAAAAGCTTGTGTCGATGTATAGGATCTTTGACTAGCAATTTTGTAAGTGGGTTTTTAAAAACAGCAGGGGCTCCCTTTATTTAGAGGATCTTTGACTGGTGGTTTTGCACTACAGTCTTCCTCTCATGTACACAATACGTGACAGGTGTTTTTCCAGGGATGTCTTTAAAAACATCAGAGTACTCCTATCATTTAGAGGATCTTTGACTAGCAGTTTTGCAAGTGTTTTTTGTCAAGACAGCAGGGGCTGCCATTATTAAGAGGATCTTTGACTGGTGTTTTTGTACTATAGTCTTCCTCTCTTGTACACAATACGTGACAAGTGTTTTTCCAGGGATGTCTTTAAAAACAGCAGAGTAAGTATTCCCATCATTTAGAGGATCTTTGACTAGCAGTTTTGCAAGTGTTTTCTTTTGTTAAATCAGCAGGGGCTCCGTCATTTAGAGGATCTTTGACTAGTGTTTTTGCACCACAATCTTCCTGTCGTATAAATAATACGTGACATGTTTTAAGTGTAGCTCGTGTTTTTTTTTAATGTTGATTTAATTAAAAAAAATATAAAATAAAAAAACATTTAATAAATAATTATTCTGCGGCCCGGTACCAATCGAGCCGCTGCCCGGTGGTTGGGGACCACTGATATAGAGGATCTTTGACAAGTGTATTTACAAAAGCTCGTTAAAAAAAGAGCCCTCCTGGTCTTTTGAAAGATCTATGATTACGTTTTTGCTTTAGATCCTTAAAAATAGCAGTGCTCCTGTCATATAAAGGATCTTTGGCTGGCGTTTGATGCAGAAGCTCCTTAAGAACACGACACGTAGAAGATCTTGACTATTGCTTTTGCAATGGGTCCTTAAAAACAGCAGAATGCTCCTGTCATATAAATGATCTTGACATGACTATTATTTGTGTTGTTTTTGTCACGACGGGGTTTCATTCTCAGACAGACCACTCTGGACAAAGTGTGCAGGTAAGAACATGATCTATTCTCAAAAATAACGCGAAGTACCAAAAATGGAAAACGGGCAAAAGGAATAATGCGCTGATCGCACTCGGAACTAATTTACCAATTAGCATAGACTAGAAACAAGCAACAAGTACATAGACAAGGCTACCACTTAGTATTGGCTAAGAGACAAGCAATCAGAGGTGGGTAGAGTAGCCAGAAATTGTACTCAAGTAAGAGTACTGTTACTTTAGAGATGTATTACTCAAGTAAAAGTAAGGAGTAGTCACCCAAATATTTACTTGAGTAAAAGTAAAAAGTATGTTGTGAAAAAACTACTCAAGTACTGAGTAACTGATGAGTAACCTGTTTGTTTAATGATGACGGCAACAAGTAATCCACAAAAACATAAAAATAGCAATGAACAAACTCACAGCCAGGAATATCTCTTAAGCAAGTAAAATAATAATATATATCGAATAATATATATTTGGTTTTACACTGTATTGAAAAAAAAATTGAAAATGAATTTTACCTTTGCAACCTCATTATACTATTGGCTAAGTTTTATATTCATAAATGTAAGTTTCTCAATACCCGACCTGTTTTTTGTGCCTTTAAAAAAGATTTAGAACTCTATATCAAAACAATTTACCTGTAACAACCAAAAAGCTGTGAAAACGATGATGCTGTGTTCCAAATTTAAGTTATTTACTGAGATTGAGTGAGCCTATGGCTTTGCACTTTGTTTATTTTATATATATATATATATTTTTTTGTATTCTATTTTAGTTACTTTAAATTTACAATCCCCTGGCGCTGTTTTGTACAGTTTTTATACTGTTTTTGTACTTACTTTGATTATTATTTTCCACTGTTGGTAAATGTTGAAATTTATAAATCAAGGTTTATAAAATTGTTTTTAAAAAAAGTGTGCAGTTAATCATGTGACCGCCTGGCTCTGTTTGATTGGTGAAACGGAGTGAAACGTCACCAGTGACTGCATTTGATTGGTGAAACGCAGGCATGTGATAGATCCTACTTTGAAGGTCTGTCTGACAAAACAAACAAAGCGTGCATTAACAGATCGATAAAAATCAGTAGCGAGTAGCGAGCTGAATGTAGATAAATGGAGCAGAGTAAAAGTAACGCTTCTCTATAAATATACTCAAGTAAAAGTAAAAGTATGTTGCATTAAAGCTAATGTTAGAAGTACAATTTATCCCAAAAGTTACTCAAGTAGATGTAACGGAGTAAATGTAGCGTGTTACTACCCACCTCTGCAAGCAATACTTACGTTGACAGGCTGCATGAAGCAAACAATGACGCCAGGCCGATTGACTGGCAAAGGCAGGCTTAAATAATGCCTTTTGATTATAGCTCGGGAAGCAGGTGAGTGGGCGAACACTAATCAGAGACGGGTGGAAATAATAACATGGCATAACTAAAACAAACAAGGGTGCACAAAAACAGGAACTAATGGAGTCCAAAACTAACAGAAAATAACAAAACATGACCACTGATCATGACAGTTTTCCTGTTTAGTGTTTTCTTCCTGGTTGCGCTCTTATTTTTTTTGTTCCACTTCCTGTTTTGGTTATGCCTTGCAGACTGTTTGTTCTCCACACCTGCCCATGATTAGTCAGTAGTCAGTGTTGTGACACTGCCTTTGTTTCTCTTCTGTGACTTGGTCTCTGCTTCCTGGGCTCACGCCAACAGTAACCATGTGGCCACCTTGACTGATCTGTAGACAATGCATCCAAACAACTATCCCTCCATCCATCCATTTTCTACCGCTTGTCCCTTTTGGGGTGGCGGGGGGTGCTGGAGCCTATCTCAGCTGAGTTCGGGCGGAAGAGCACTAATGCACCCCCATACCATCACTGATGCCAGGTTTTGAACTTTGCTTCGATAACAGTCTGGATGGTTCGCTTCCCCTTTGGTCCGGATGACACAATGTCGAATATTTCCAAAAACAATTTTGAAATGTGGACTCGTCAGACCACAGAACACTTTTCCCCTTTGCATCAGTTCATCATTGATGATCTCGGGCCCAGAGAAGCCGGCGGCGTTTCTGGATGTTGTTGATAAATAGCTTCTGCTTTGTATAGTAGAGTTTTAACTTGCACTTACATATGTAGCGACGAACTGTATTTAGTGACAGTGGTTTTCTGAAGTGTTCCTGAGCCCATGTGGTGATATCCTTTAGAGATTGATGTCTGTTTTTGATACAGTGCCGTCTGAGGGATGGAAGGTCACGGTCATTCAATGTTGGTTTCCGGCTATGCGTGGAGTGATTTCTCCAGATTCTCTGAACCTTTTGATGATATTATGGACTGTAGATGTTGAAATCCCTAAATTTCTAGGAATTGCACTTTGAGAAATGTTGTTCTTAAACTGTTTGACTATTTGCTCACGCAGTTGTGGACAAAGGGGTGTACCTCGCCCCATCCTTTCTTGTGAAAGACTGAGCATTTTTTGGGAAGCTGTTTTTATACCCAATCATGGCACCCACCTGTTCCAAATTAGCCGACACACCTGTGGGATGTTCCAAATAAGTGTTTGATGAGCATTCCTCAACTTTATCAGAATTTTTCTCCACCTCTCCCAACTTCTTTGCCACGTGTTGTTGGTATCAAGTTCTAAAGTTAATGATTATTTGCAAAAAAAAAAAAAAAAAAAAGTTTATCAGTTTGAACATCAAATATGTTGTCTTTGTAGCATATTCAACTGAATATGGGTTGAAAAGGATTTGTAAATCATTGTATTCTGTTTATATTTACATCTAATACAATTTCCCAACTCATTTGAAAACAGGGCTTGTAGAAGATGTTAAACTGTCAACAGATATTTGCTGTTTTGATTGTCTGGGCTTAAAGGCCTACTGAAACCCACTACTACCCACCACACAGTCTGATAGCTTATATATCAATGATGAAATATTAACATTGCAACACATGCCAATACGGCATTTTTTAGTTTACTAAATTGCAATTTTAAATTTCCCGGGAGTTTCTTCTTAAAAACGTCGCGTAATGATGACGTGTACGCGTGACTTTACGGACTGTTAGGAAATATGAGCGCTGCACACACACACACAGCTAAAAGTCGTCTGCTTTGACCGCATAATTACACAGTATTTTGTAGATCTGTGTTGCTGAATCTTTTGCAATTTGTTCAATTAATATTGGAGAAGTCAAAGTAGAAAGATTGAGTTGGGAAGCTCTAGCCTTTAGCCACACAAACACACGGTGATTCCTTGTTTAAAATTCCCGGAGGTGAAACTTTACTATGGATTACAGCGGTCAAGCGAACATGGATCCCGACCGAATGTCAACCAGCAGTTTTCGGTGAGAAAATTGTGGTAAAAAGTCGCTTCTTACCGGAGATCAGCTGAGCTTGTGCCGTCCATAAAGCTGCCGTCGACACACCCGTGAACACACACTTTCGACTATCATGTACTGTTAAACTCACTAAAACACTAGCAACACAAAAGAAAGATAAGGGAATTCCCAGAATTATCCTAGTAAATGTGTCTAAAAACATCTGAATCCGTCCCAATGCAATCACGTTTTTTTTTAACTTGTTTTTTTTCTTTTTTTTTTCTAGCCTGTCGCTATCAATATCCTCAAACACAAATCTTTCATCCTCGCTCAAATTAATGAGGAAATTGTCGTTTTCTCGGTCCGAATAGCTCTTTTTGTGGGAGGCTCCCATTAAAAACAATGTGAGGATGGGAGATGCCATCAACATGTGACGTCATCGTCTGCGACGTCCGGTAAAGGCAGGCACCAAAAGCTGCAAACTTTATCGTGGATGTTCTCTACTAAATCCTTTCAGCAAAAATATGGCAATATTGCAAAATACATAGATAGAATGGACCTGCTATCCCCGTTTGAATAAGAAAATCTCATTTCAGTAGGCCTTGAAGGACGGTGTCTGGAGTAGACCAAAGGGTCCAGATTTGCCCCCAAATCCAACCAAAAGAAAACATCCCGTGTTCTTGTCTCGACGCTCAGTGGACTATCTTTTTTTGCGTTGCATGGCATCAACCAAAGGTTCCTTGACAGGAACCCGAAGCACGCAGCGTTTGCCGTGTAGTGCTACGTGTTAAACACACACAGCTGGGGCCAGCAGCAGTCAGGTGCTCCAACACTTTGCCGTGGACCACCTGAGGCTTTGTTCTCCTCCATGACTGAAGAAGCACGTGTTGGCGCGGGAACCCGGAGGCCGTAATTGCTTACATATCACAGAGGAGGGGGGAAAAAAAAAAAAAGCACACGTGTTACATGTATAGCTTCACACCCACATACTGGGACACAAACACACAACCCCCTGGGCTGAGAGATGTTTGGATCATGCATGGCGGGGATGGCGCTCACCTGAGAACCACCTGTCTTTTGTCTCCACGTGCGTTGTGACACACTGGAAACACAATCTTGTGCTCTTTAATGACACAAAATGGTATCGCTCAAGCTTTGATGGCTGCTGACAACAGGCACTGTATCACTCACACACACACACACACACACACACACACACACACACACGCACACACACACACACACACACACACACACACACACACACAAATCCGACAATCTGGGGACCGACACAATTAGCTTTGATGGCTGCTGACAACAGGCACTGTATCACTCACACACACACACAAATCCGACAATCTGGGGACCGACACAATTAGGAACACACACCTGAGAGGTGCGCTTTAAGTGAGGCAGTTGTGTGTTTGAAAGCAGGTTGTGAGATGTTTCAGTGACAGGTGTGAGCCTCACGAGTGTAACTCTACGCTTGGCGTTCGTACACGCCCTGAGGCGCACCTGTGCGTGTGTGTGAGGGGTGAAAGTATGCGCTCACGCCTTGGCGGCCTGGCCCCTCCAGGCGAGGACCGTTCCACATTTTGAAGCTCCGACAAAAAGCAATCTGCACCAATCACATATGAAGAGGAGTCGTGTTATCTGATGGGCCGACGTCATGTGACAAAGTAAAGCTCCTTATCACGCCGATGCTGATAAAAGTGTTCCAGGCACACCTTTTCACTTTTATTTTCGTTGTCTTCAAAAAGAGAGAAGTGTTTCAGTTTTTATCAAACGCAAATACCGCCACACCGCATTGGAACAATGTGTGCTTGCTTTCTGATAACGACAGGATGATAAGAGCGATACCGCTCCTGTTATCTCGCCTGCGCTTGACGTTAAAGATGGTAGCAAGTCTCTTAGCCTGTAGCGCGAAAACCTGTTTCTGTTGGTTGCCTGGCAACAGCAATTTAGTAATAACATACGCTGTTACCTCACGTGTACGGCAAGTCAGAATTAAATAAAATAAAATAGAAAAAAAACTATATTCAGGTAAATTCAAGTAAATTGAAGTACCGGTAAATTAGAAAAATATAATTTATTTACCGTACAATTAATTTTAAACCTCTTCTCAGTCCTGCGCTTATTCAAGGCATGCGGTAAAAGTAAGTAGCCGCTAATAGTTTTAAAACCTTTTCTCACCCCTGCGCTTACCAATGGCATGTAGTAAAAAATTGAGTGTGATAAAGAAAAATAAAATAAAATTAATAATAATTCTTCTGTGGCCGCGGCCCAGTGGTTGGGGACCACTGCTCTTCAACGTGTCATCACGCCCACTTTTACACCATGCTATCGCGTGCTTGCCAGCCGGACGCATGCAGTTAGTTGCTTGTCATACGAGATTGCAATGCATACTTGGTCAACAGCCATACCGTTTACACTGAAGGTTGTGATATAAACAAGTTTAACACTCTTACTAATATGCGCCACACTCTGTGAACCCACACCAAACAAGAATAACAAACACATTTTGGGAGAACATCGGCTCTGTAACACATTATAAACGCAACTTAAGAATTACCCATAATGCCATGCATCCATAACTCTTGAATATATTATAGACGCAGGGTGTATAATATAGCCAAGAGTCATGAATGCATGGCATTCTGGGTAATTCTTATGTTGCGTTTATAATGTGTTACAGAGCCGATGTTCTCCCGAAATGTGTTTGTTATTCTTGTTTGGTGTGGGTTCACAGAGTGTGGCGCATATTAGTAAGAGTGTTAAACTTGTTTTATATCACGACCATCAGTGTGATCTGCATGGCCGTGGAACAAGACCCCTGGTTTACACATAGTAGGAGAAATATAAAACTCCTCCACAATTTGGAAAATGACGACAGGTCACGAATTTGACCGGGCGGTAAAAGTAAGCCTGCGCTAATAAATTTGGGGAGCGAGTTTGACCCGGCAGTAGTTCCAGGCAGGAGTTCCAGGCAAGCGCATATTTCATGCCCGGCGGCTATTAAAGGAAATACGGTAAGTTTAATTTAGTTATGGTAAATAACCCACATCTTAACAGATTGAAAAGGAAATATATATCCATCCATCCATCCATCTTCTTCCACTTATCCGAGGTCGGGTCGCGGGGGCAGCAGCTTAAGCAGGGAAGCCCGGACTTTCCTCTCTCCGGCCACTTCGTCCAGCTCTACCCGGGGGATCCCAAGGCGTTCCAAGGCCAGCCGGGAGACATAGTCTTCCCAAAGTGTCCTGGGTCTTCCCCGTGTCCTCCTACCGGTTGGATGTGCCCTAAACCCCTCCCTAGGGAGGCGTTCGGGTGGCATCCTGACCAGATGCCCGAACCACCTCATTTGGCTTCTCTCGATGCGGAGGAGCAGCGGCTTTACTTTGAGCTCTTCCCGGATGGCAGAGCTTTTCACCCTATCTCTAAGGGAGAGCCCCGTTACCCGGCGGAGGAAACTCATTTTGGCCGCTTGTACCCGTGATCTTGTCTTTTCGGTCCTGACCCAAAGCTCATGACCATAGATGAGGATGGGAACGTAGATCGACCGGTAAATCGAGAGCTTTGCCTTCCGGCTCAGCTCCTTCTTCACCACAACGGATCGATACAGCGTCCGCATTACTGAAGACGCCGCACCAATCCGCCTGTCGACCTCACGATCCACTCTTCCCCCACTCGTGAACAAGACTCCTAAGTACTTGAACTCCTCCACTTGGGGCAGGGTCTCCTCCCCAACCCGGAGATGGCATTCCACCCTTTTCCGGGCGAGAACCATGGACTCGGACTTGGAGGTGCTGATTCACATTCCGGTCGCTTCACACTCGGCTGCGAACTGATCCAGGGAGAGCTGAAGATCCCGGCCAGATGAAGCCATCGGGACCACATCATCTGCAAAAAGCAGAGACCTAATACCGCGACCACCAAACCAGAACCCCTCAACGCCTTGACTGCACCTAGAAATTCTGTCCATAAAAGTTATGAACAGAATCGGTGACAAAGGACAGCCTTGGCAGAGTCCAACCCTCACTGGAAACGTGTCTGACTTACTGCCGGAAATGCGGACCAAGCTTTGACACTGATCAGACAGGCAGCGGACCGCCACAATAAGACAGTCCGATACCCCATACTCTCTGAGCACTACCCACAGGACTTCCCGAGGGACACGGTCGAATGCCTTCTCCATGTCCACAAAGCACATGTAGACTGGTTGGGCAAACTCCCATGCACCCTCAAGAACCCTGCCGAGAGTATAGAGCTGGTCCACGGTTCCACGACCAGGACAAAAACCACACTGTTCCTCCTGAATCCGAGGTTCGATTATCAGGCATAGCCTCCTCTCCAGTACACTTGAATAAACCTTTCCTGGAAGGCTGAGGAAGGAAATATATAGAAACAATAAAATAAAATAGTATTTATTCAGGCACGTTCGACCGGTAGGAGGCCACGGGGAAGACCCAGGACACGTTGGGAAGACTATGTCTCCCGGCCTGGGAATGCCTCAGGATCCCCCGAGAGGAGCTGGACGAAGTGGCTGGGGAGAGGGTAGTCTGGGCTTCTCTGCTTAGGCTGCTGCCCCGTGACCTGACCTTTCAAATAGAATAATGATATACAAATAATTAAATACATTATAATAAAAACATATGCTGTAATTGTCACACCAAGGAAATCATGTTTTGTTTTGGTCATGTTATGTTTTGTTTTTTGGACACTTGTTTCCTGTTTTGCACTTCCTGGTTTGTTTTCGTTACCATGCCAACTCATTAGTTTCAGCTGTCATATAACGCACCTGTTCCATCACTAATTATGTCACTGCTATTTAAGCCATTTGGTTTCTGTTCTTCGGCCTGGCAACTTTGTACTTATGTAACTACACATCCCATATTCATCTGCTTCACGCCTTGCTGTTCGTTTTCATCCACGCCACGTTAAGTTTTGTATTTATGCCTCAGTGCAAGTTTTGTTTTTTCTTGCCACAGTACAAGTGTTTTTGTTTCATGTTTGTAGTTTGTAGCATTTATGATAGTCTTTTGTTTTTTCATTAGCCAAGTTTGTTTTCCGCCCTTGTGCGCGCCCTTTGTTTGCCTTTTGTTGTAGTCTGTTTGTTTAGTAATAAATCGACATGGCTCGCGCAAATCATCCTTTGCGTTGGAAAAACAAAATATCCCATAGTCCAAGTCGTGACAGTAATAAAGTTAGATTTAATCAAATACAATAGAATACATCTTAAGAAATGTAACAAATACATTTAAAAAATATATATGTTTATATATATATATATATATATATGTATATATATATATATATATATATATATATATATATATATAATGAAATAAACAAAATACCTCTTAGTGTAATATGATAGAATATTTAAGTTTGATTTAATAGAATTTAATAAATAATAATACAGACACATTTTGATGAAGTTACATTTAATCAAATAGATTACATCCTAACAAAAAAAATAAAATCTAATTATATTTGATTAAATGAAATATACTATCTCTTAGCATGAATTACATTTTATTTGGTAGAATTTATTAAATTCAAAATAAATATTCAGAATTGTAGGGTGGTATAGCTCGGTGCGTAGAGGGGCCGTGCCAGCAACTGGAGGGTTCCTGGTTCGATTTACGCTCTAATGTCCTAGTAAACGCCATTGTGTCCTTTGGCAAGACACTTTACCCACCTGCCACCCACACTGGTTTAAAAATGTAACTTAGATATCGGGTTCCACAATGTAAAGCGCTTTGAGTCACTAGAAAAAAGCGCTATATAAATATAACTCACTTCCCTTCACTTCGCAGAAATTAATGTTGGATTTAGAATGTCTTAACCAATTGTAAGGCAATATACAACGAAAATAACATTTGATTTATGTCAATAAAATAACGAAATTTGATTAGTAAACTAAATGATCATTAAAAAATATACATCACCTATTAAAGTTAGATTTAAAAGAAAATAGAATAGAATACATCTTAACAAATTGTATTGCAATTACTAAAAATCAACGAATGAGATTTAATTAAAAAATTATATAAAAAATTATATGATTTCATAGAATTAGATTCAATCTGTCGTATACACATTATGTGGCAAGTGTTTTTCCAGGATCTCTTTAAAAACAGCAGAATGCTCCCTTCATTTAGGGGATCCTTGTCCATCATTTGTGGACTGTATCCTGGAAAACAACATAAAGCTGGTGCCAATATAGAGGATCTTTGACTTGTGTTTCTGCAGCAGAGTCTACCTGTCGTTTGCACAATAAGTGACAAGTTTTTTTTACTGGAAGTCATTGAAAACCGCTCCTGTCATTGAGAGGATCTTTGACTAGCAATTTTGGACGAAGTCCTTAAAAACAACAAAAAGCTTGTGTCATTATAAAGGATCTTTGACTCGTGTTTATGCAGAAGTGTCTACCTGTCGTATACACAATATGTGGCAAGTGTTTCATCAGGATCTCTTTAAAAACAGCAGAATGCTCCCTTCATTTAGAGGATCCTTGACCATCATTTGTGGACTAGGTCCTGGAAAACAACAAAAAACTTATGCCAATATAGAGGATCTTTGACTCGTGTTTCTGCAGCAGAGTGTAATTGTCGATTGCACAATAAGTGACACGTTTTTTTTTTACTGGAAGTCTGCTCCGGTTATTGAGAGGATCTTTGACTAGCAATTTTCGGACTAGGTCCTTAAAAACAACAAAAAGCTTGTGCCAATATAAAGGATCTTGGATTCGTGTTCATGCAGAAGAGTCTACCTGTCGTATACATAATATGTGGCAAAAGTTTTTCCAGGATCTCTTTAAAAACAGCAGAGTACTTCCGTAATTTAGGGGCTCTTTGACCATCATTTTTGGAGTAGGTTTTTAAAAACAACAACAAGCTTGTGCCAATACAGAAGATCTTTGACTCGTGTTTCTGCAGCAGTCTCCCTGTCCAACAAGATAAAAATGGATTATGGGAAATGCTGTCCTGTAATGTTTTTATTTGTTGTTATTTTACTAATATAACAATCGATTTGCCACGATGTTGACTGCCAGTATAAATGATTTCATAGTTGAATCTTTTTCCCTCAACACCGAATAGACACTTCTATCCAGTGAGCTCTAAAACAAGAACTAAAATCTTAAAGGACTACTGAAATTAGATTTTCTTATTTAAACGGGGATAGCAGGTTCATTCTATGTGTCATACTTGATCATTTCGCAATATTGCCATATTTTTGCTTAAAGGATTTAGTACAGAACATCGACGATAAAGTTCGCAACTTTTGGTCGCTAATAAAAAAGCCTTCCCTTTACCGGAAGTCGCAGACGGTGACGTCACAAGGGTGAGGGTTCGTCACGTCCTCACATTGTTTACAATGGGAGCCTCCAGCAGCAAGAGCTATTCGGACAGGGAAAACGACAATTTTCCCATTAATTTGAGCGAGGATGAAAGATTCCTGGATGATGCTATTGATAGCGAAGGACTAGAAAAAAAAATTAATAAATAAAGTAAAAAAAAAAAAAAAGGCGATTGCATTGGGACGGATTCAGATGTTTTTAGACACATTTACTAGGATAATTCTGGGAAATCCCTTATCTTTCCATTTGCTAGTGTTTTAGTGAGATTAAATAGTACCTGATAGTCGGAGGGGTGTGTCCACGGGTGTCTTGACGCCAGTCTCTGAGGGATGTCGACGGCAGCTGCATGGATGGCGCAAGCTCAGCTGATCTCCGGTAAGAGGCGACTTTTTACCACAATTTTCTCACCGAAACCTGCCAGTTGACAAGTGGTCGGGATCCATGTTCGCTTGACCGCTCTGATCCATAGTAAAGCTTCACCTCCGGAAATTTTAAACAAGGAAACACCGTGTGCTTGTGTGGCTAAAGGCTAAAGCTTCCCACCTCCATCTTTCTACTTTGACTGCTCCATTATTAATTGAACACATTGCAAAAGATTCAATAACACAGATGTCCAGAATACTGTTTAATTGCGCGATGAAAAGAGACGACTTTTAGCCGCAAATGGTGCTGTGCTAATATGTCCTCTACAGTCCGTGACTTTACGCGCACGCGTTGTCATTTCGCGACTTTTTCAACAAGTAATGCCGGGGGAAATTTTAAATTGTAATTTAGTAAACTAAACCGGCCGTTAGAGATGCGCGGTTTGCGGTCTCATCCCCGGAGTCCGCGGATAAACCGCGGGTCGGGCGGGTGACATGACGAAAAAATAGATTAGAATTAGATTCGGGCGGGTGGCGGTTGAACCATCCGGAAATATTTGACATACAAGGTTCTGGGATATGTATCCTTTGCCATTCAAAGAGCCATTTAAGACCCGTGTCACAAAGCGAAGAAGACAATAGGAGACGCTATTATTCTCGAGAATGACTGCGTGCAGTCACCCAGATATTAAATATTAGGGCGTGCGATGAAGTCATTGACTTTGTCGCCCTCTACAGCATGTACGATCTGCTTGTCAGTCCAGCAACATGTTGTGTGTGGCTTCCGCAGCAACACGCACACGACTGCAAGGCATACTGGGTGACACAGAATACACAATTGGTTGTGATATAAACAATTTTAACACTCTTAGTAATATGCGCCACGCTGTGAAGCCACACCAAACAAGATTGACAAACACATTTCGGGTAACACCCAGTAACACAAAATAAACGCAACACAACAAATACCCAGAATCCTTTGTATCCATGACACTTCCTGACTATTTTATACATCCTGCTTGCAACAAAAATAGGTTTACTATAGTGTGCTGCATCATACGGCGTCTCGTATTTTGCTGGTCTGAGTCAACAATAGTCTGATTATATTCATCGGATGCTGTTGTTGCAAAATGTCCAGTGAGTCGAGCGTGTGCTGAGGGCGCTGACCCCTCCCGTGCACATCACACGCTCACCTGCTGGACACTCACCCTCCCTCGTTATCATTTCAGCTCCATAGAGACTCTTCTAATGACAGCGCTTGTCTATAACGCCGCCATCACTGCTCGCGCTCGTGCTGGCGGGCGGGGGGGTGTTGGGCCCCATCGTGCACACGTTTGCCCGGTAATGACAGCATCTGTCTATAACCGCTCGTCCTGGCAGGGATCATTCGCTGCAGCCTCTCTCCCACGTCCGCCGTCCAGTGTCACCAGTGTCCGTGTGGACGATGATGTGATCTTTAGTCCCCTCCCGCGATCTATAGACTGGCATTTGGCTCAGGGAGCGTCCCCGAGCTCTGACATGCATGCTAAACTTGGAGCGCTCCTGCCGATATCACCCACCCTTTCAGCAGCCTCCTTCCGGCGGGAAGTTAACGCCAGACACGGCAATATTGTGACACACGCTCCGAAATGCTAAAGTGGCAGTTTGCCGTTGACCTCCGCGTGGAGCCACACCGTGGAGCACAATAACAGTAAAAAGCACTGCTCTGCAAGCCAAAATCACTTATTTGGGAAGGGAATGCTCAAAAAATGTCTACAGTGGGGTAAAAAAGTATTTAGTCAGCCACCGATTGTGCAAGTTCTCCCACTTAAAATGATGACGGAGGTCTGTAATTTTCATCGTAGGTACACTTCAACTGTGAGAGACAGAATGTGGAAAAAAAATATCCAGGAATTCACATTGTAGGAATTTTAAAGAATTTATTTGTAATTTATGGTGGAAAATACGTATTTGGTCAACCATTCAAAGCTCTCACTGATAGCAGGAGGTTTTGGCTCAAAATCTCACGATACATGGCCACATTCATTCTTTCCTTAACACAAATCAATGGTCCTGTCCCCTTAGCAGAAAAACAGCCCCAAAGCATGATGTTTCCACCCCCACGCTTCACAGTAGGTGTGGTGTTCTTGGGATGCAACTCAGTATTCTTCTTCCTCCGAACACGACGAGTTGAGTTTATACCAAAAAGTTCTATTTTGGTTTCATCTGACCACATGACATTCTCCCAATCCTCTGCTGTATCATCCATGTATCCATTTTGGTATAAACTCAACTCGTCGTGTTTGGAGGAAACATCATGCTTTGGGGCTGTTTTTCTGCTAAGGGGACAGGACGATTGATCCGTGTTAAGGAAAGAATAAATGCGGCCATGTATCGTGAGATTTTGAGCCAAAACCTCCTTTCATCAGTGAGAGCTTTGAATGGTTGACCAAATACTTATTTTCCACCATAATTTTACAAATAAATTCTTTAAAATTCCTACAATGGGAATTCCTGGATTTTTTTTCACATTCTGTCTCTTAGTTGAAGTGTACCTAGGATGAAAATTACAGACCTCTGTCATCATTTTAAGTGGGAGAACTTGCACAATCGGTGGCTGACTAAATACTTTTTTGCCCCGCTGTATATCAAATAGTAAATGTGCAAACATTCCACAATACAGCACTTAACACTGCATGACAACGTCAACAGTACGTACGGGGCTGTCATTTAAGGGTTAATTTGCGTCCATATTGCCCTATTACCAAATAATTGATTAAATAAACTTCAATTTCTTACTTTTTTTCAACTGGAAGTCTGACTGAATGACTCAAAAGCTTTATTTGCCCATCTGAGTCATTTCCCCACCCATTTGTGTACAAGTAACAGGACTAAAAGTAACAGGAGTGACTTTTTGGCCTAGAAAATGCATTCAAAAATATATATTAAATCAGCATGTGGATAGTAAAGATATTATAGTGATGCAAAAATAAATAAATAAAAACAAAATTAAAAAATGTGTTGAGTAATGAGTGACAACAAAATGAGTAACAGGACTGAACATAACAGGAGGGACTTTTTGGCTTAGAAAATGCATTAAAAAATATATATTTATTAAATCAGCATGTTGATAGTAAGGCTATTATAGTGATGCAAAAAAATAAAAATAAAGTAAAAACAACGTAAAAATGTGTTGAGTAATGAGTAACAACAAAATGAGTAACAGGACTGAACGTAACCGGAGTGAGTTTTTGGCCTAGAAAATGCATTTACAAATGTATATTTATGAAATCAGCATGTTTATAGTAACCCCATTATAGGGTTGCAACAAAACATTTTTTAAATAAAAAAACAACATCAAAAAAGTGGTGCAACAATTTTTTTTTTAAATAAACAACATCAAAAATGTGTTGAGTAATGAGTAACAGGAATGAAAGTAACAGGAGTGACTTTTAGGCCTAGAAAATGCATTTAAGAAATTATATTTATGAAATCCTGGGGTGAGGTGGCGACTTGTCCAGGGTGTACATCGCGTTCTGCCCAATTGTAGCTGAGATAGGCGCCAGCGACCCCAAAGGGAATAAGCGGTAGAAAATGGATGAATGGATGGATATTTATGAAATCAGCATGTTGACTTCTGTTAATTTTGTTGTTATAGTTATATTGTTGTAGTGTTATTGTGTTATACTAGTGTCATAGTGATGCAACAATTTTTTTTAAAAAGATAAAGAAACAAAAAAAAATTGTTGAGTAATGAGTAACAACAAGATGAGTAACAGGACTGAAACTAACAGGAGTGACTTTTTGGCCTAGAAAATGCATTTAAAAATCATATTTATAAAATCAGCATGTTGATAGTAAGCCTATTATAGTGGTGCAACAAAAAATGTTTTACATAAACAAACAAAATCAAAAATGTGTTGGATAATGAGTAACAACAAAATGAGTAACATGACTGAAAGTAACAGGAGTGACTTTTTGGCCTAAAAAATGCATTCAAAATTATATTTATGACATCAGCACGTTGATAGTAAGCAGTGGTGCAGCAAAAATGTTTGAAATAAATAACATTAAAAAATGTGTTGAGTAATGAGTAACAACAACATGAGTAACAGGATTGAAAGTAACAGGAGTGACTTTTTGGCCTAGAAAATGCAATAAAAAATTACATTTATGAAATCAGCTTGTTGATAGTAAGCCTATTACTTTAATAATAGTAATACTATAGTGATGCACCAAAAACATGTTTTAAATAAACAACATAAAAAATGTGTTCAGTAAAGAGGAACAACAAAATGAGTAACAGGAGTTACTTTTTGGCCTAGAAAATGCATTAAAAAAATTATATTTATGAAATCAGCATGTTGATAGTAAGCCTACTATAGTGACGCACCCAAAACATGTTTTAAATAAACAACATAAAAAAATGTGTTGAGTAAAGAGGAACAACAAAATGAGTAGCAGGACTGAAAGTAACTGGAGTGACTTTTTGGCCTAGAAAATGCATTAAAACAATTATATTTATGAAATCAGCACGTTGATAGTAAGCCTATTATAGTGGTGCAGCAACATTGTTTTAAATAAACAAACAACATGAAAAAAATATGTTGATTAAAGAGTAACAACAAAATGAGTAACAGGACTGAAAGTAACAAGAGTGACTTTTTAGCATAGAACATGTATTTTAAAAATTGCTCCATGGAATCTATGCAAACAGCATGTTGACACTAAGCACATTACAGTGATTCAATGCTGTTATAAATAAACAAATAAAATAAGATTTTTTTTGGTAACAGGAGTGACTTTTAAGCATAGAAAATGCATTAACACAATTTGCTCCACGGTAGCTATGCAGACAGCATGTTGATACTAAGCACATTGTAGTAATGCAACAAAAAACGGTTTGAAATAATCAAATAACATACAAAATATGTGGGGGCAGCAGGACTGAAAGTAACAGAAGTGAGTTTTTAGCATAGTGTATGCATTTTTAAAATGCTCAAGTGAAATTCATATAGACAGTATGTTGACACTAAGCACATTTACAGCAATTGAAGGCTGTTATTAATACAAAAAAAAAAAAAAAAAAAAAAAAAAAATATATATATATATATATATATATGTTGGTAACAGGACATAGTATTCATGCTAAAAGTAAATCGACACTGAGCATATTTTAGCAATGCAACAAAAATTTGAACAAAAATAAATAACAAAAAATGTGTCCGAGTAACAAGACTGAAAGTAACAGGAGTGATTTTTTAGCATAGTAAATGCATTTAAAAAATTGTCTCATGGAATTTATGCAAACAGCATATAGACACTAAGCACATTACAGCTATGAAACACTGTTCTAAATACCAACAAAAATATATACAAAATATGTTCAGGTATTAGGACTGAAAGTAACAGGACTGACTTTTTAGCATAGAAAATGCATTTAAAAAATTGTCACATGGCATTTATACAGACAGCATGCTGACACTATCAACGTTATAGTGATGCAACAACAAATGTTTTAAAATAAAAAAATAACATACAAAATGTGTTGGGGTAACAGGACGGGAAGTAACAGAAGTGAGTTTTCAAAGTATAAAAAATATAGGAAGTATGTGGTCGCATGGTATTCATGCTAACAGTAAGTTGATTCTGAGCATATTACAACAATGCAAAAAAATGTTTACATAAAAAATAAACACACAACTTCAAAAAATGTGTTATGGTAACAGGACTGAAAGTAAGAGAAGTGAGTTTTTTGCATGGGAAACATTAAAAACAGCGCATTGACACTGACCACATTACAGGGATACAACAAAAAATGTATTTTAAAAATAGCATTGAAAAAGTTTTACTGTAACAGGACTGAGTGAAAACCCAGGAATAGGACTCAAGTGTGAATTTAACCTTTTGTCTTTCTTTTTGAAGGAAAAAACACTTTTAGTAAAGTTGGGATAGTGACACAAATATGCAAACTATGTTATTTTAAGGACTGGGATAATGAAATTTCACGTAAAGGAGGCAAGGGACTGGCAACAAATGGTATTTGCCCAGTAGTTGAAATGAACCCTTTGACTTGAATTCAGTAAATGTGTTGAATATTTCATCATAGAAAGGGTCACATTTCTATATTTCATATCCTATTCTGTGGAGGGAGGCTGGGTTGAAAAAGCGCCCCACTGAAACATAACATTTGCTTTGCTTGTAAATGGAAACATGTGTACACTCCTGGGTCTGTGCAAAGCAATGCTGCGTTCACGCGAAACTCGGAAATTTTCTTATTTGCTATTACCAGATCGCAAAAACAGGACTTTAACAAAAAAGATGGCGGTTGAGCAAAATTGTAAAAAGACAGTTTAAAAAAAAGTAATAATTATGAAATATGTGAATAGAGCTGTTCTAATTGGAGAAGTCGGGGTATAGTACTTTAAAAAAAACAAAAAAAAACCACATCCATCTATTTTCTACCGCTTATTCCCTTTCGGGGTCGCGGGGGGCGCTGGCGCCTATCTCAGCTACAATCGGGCGGAAGGCGGTGTACACCCTGGACAAGTCGCCACCTCATTGCAGGGCCAACACAGATAGACAGACAACATTCACACTCATATTCACACACTAGGGCCAATTTATATGTATATATATATATATATATGTATGTATGTATGTATATAAAAATGTCTGTATGTATGTATGTATGTATATATATATGAGGGCTTCACAGTGGCAGAGGGGTTAGTGCGTCTGTCTCACAATACGAAGTAGTCCTAGGTTCAATCCCGGGCTCGGGATCTTTCTGTGTGGAGTTTGCATGTTCTCCCCGTGAATGCGTGGGTTCCCTCCGGGTACTCCGGCTTCCTCCCACTTCCAAAGACATGCACCTGGGGATAGGTTGATTGGCAACACTAAATTGGCCCTAATGTGTGAATGTGCGAGTGTATGTTGTCTGCCTATATGTGTTGGCCCTGCGATGAGCTGGCGACTTGTCCAGGGTGTACCCCGCCTTCCGCCCGATTGTAGCTGTGATAGGCATTATCGCCCCCCGCGACCCCAAGGGGAATAAGACGGATGGATGGATGGATGGATGTGTATATATATATATATAAAAATCATTATATAAAAACCATGTATGTGTGTGTGTGTGTGTGTGTGTGTGTGTGTGTGTATGTATATATATATATATATATATATATTATATATATATATAAATCATGTATGTGTGTGTATGTATGTATGTATGTATATATATATATATATATATATATATATATGATGAAATATGTAAATAGAGCTGTTCTATTAGGATAAGTTGGGGTATAGTACTTTAAATAATAAAATACAAATATATATATACATTATATATATATATATATATATAATTTATTTTAATTTAAATTTTTCATACAAAATATGAGATATGTATGTAGAGCTGTTTTAAAATAGTATGTGTATATATATATATATATATATATATATATATATATATATATATATATATATATATATATATATGTATATAATTTAAAAAAATAATTAATAGAATTGGATTTATTAAAAAAAAATACTAATAAAATCCAGGGAAGGGCCTTTTCAAAATATCCAAAACCTAACGAGAAATGTTTTCACTTAGTCTTTTATTTTTGTCTTTTAATCAACCGTTTTTACAGTGATGACATCTTCACATGTCCATCCATACAAGGGACAAAGGACATCAGTATACATGTGTAAGTCGAGCTGTCATATGAAGGAACAATTTGGCTATTTAATTTCATAAATTCAATAGAATTCCTTTGTGCTTCCAATATCCCAGTGTTCTTGAAGGCAGCATTGAAGGTCCATTATTTGCTTTCGTGTGTCATTTATTCAAATGTGAGGCGTTCTTTTTCACAAAGTAATGTCGCTCAGAGGACATTATCGACCAAGAAATCCCAACTTTTATTTTTCAATATTACACAAATATGCAACTACATTTTTTCATGCTTTTTTACACAAACTCCTATGTTGATCCTAAGTCCCCCTGGCTTTGTCGTCATGTCTGCATCCTTCAATGCTGCCTGATTTTTATGGCTAATTCTCTCATCCTCCCTTCTTCTTCTTCTTCTTCTTCTTCTTCTTCTTCTTCTTCTTCTTCCTCTTCTTCTCCTGCCATTACTTCTCTCTCCTTGCTGACTCTCTGCAGGCTCGGGGGTCAATGCGGCGCCTGTTCAATTCAGCGCTCGTAGGGTCTAGATAAACACCCTGTTGGCGGGATTATCCCTGTTGTCCTAACAATGTAAACCCGGGATTAGGCCTCGCTCTCCAGGGGACGCAGCGCGTGTTTGCCCGTGTGTTAGCTCGCCATCTTTGACGTCTTGCCTGCAGGAGGAAGAAAGAGGTCCCTTGACAAAAACCCCCCCCAAAAAAAACCAGCAAGGTCATGTGGACAGAACATGAGTCTCTTCCCGTCAAGTAGGTATAAAATTTTAGCTTCATTGCATCTCGATAACGACAAAATAACACACCTCTCTGAGTGGAGATCCGCCACCACAAGCCCAGGGAGTGTGTATTACCTTCACAGCAGTGCATGAAAAATCATCATCTTTGAAAACCACTGCTTTCTTTGTTTTGCCAGGAAGTGTGGCAACACACTTTTTTATTAATTTATGGCACCTTGTAGAAATAAAACAGCAAGAAAGTAGTGAGAAAAGGCTAAAATGTCATCTTAAAATATTTGTTATAGACTTTTTATTCACCTGTTTCATTATAGATGCCATGATGACATCAAACTACCACCACTTTGAAAGAGTATTAGGTAATAATATTTTTTTTTTACATACTTGAAGGCTTACAATGTAAAATAGTTGACTATTGTTGTTATTTATGATCATTTTATTTATGTTTATAACATAAAACATGTAACAGGACTGAAAGTAACAGGCGTGAGTTTTTAGCATGGAAGATAAATGGCATCTCAACACATGGCATTTATGCTAACTAAACATATTAGAGTGATGTAACAAAAAATAATACATAGCTTTACAAAATGTGTCAGGATAACAGGACTGAAAGTAACAAAAGTGACTTTTTTAACATAAAAAAATACATGGACATCTAGCCGCAAGGCATTCATGCTAATGTAGTCAAAAATGTTTGAAAAAAACAAACAAACAAACAACATAAAATGTGTGTGACGTTAACATGACTGAAAGTAACAGGAGTGAGTTTCGAAGATAGAAAATACACATTTTAAAAGTTGCCACATGGCATTTATGCTACCACCATGTAAACACTAAGCACATTATTGTGATGTAACAAACAATTGTTTGAAAAATAAAAGACACTAAAAAGTGTGTTGGGGTAACAGGACTGAAAGTAGCAGAAGTGGGTTCTAGCATGGAAAATAAATGTCATATAGACACATGGCATTTATGCTAACACCATGTAAACACTAAACATAGAGTGATGCAACAGAAAAAAAAATATTTTGAAAATAAACACATTACAAAAAGTGTTAAGGTAACAGGACTAAAAGTAACACAGGTGAATTTTTAGCACCTATGCTAATGTGCCCACAAAAAAAAATAGCATAAAAAGTTAGGTTTACAGGAATAAAAGTAACATGAGTGAGTTTCTAGGATAGAAAAAATATATTTTTTTAAAGTTGCTACATAGCATTTATGCTAACACCATGTAAACACCAAACATATTATTGAGATGCAACAAAAAGAAATAAAATAATAAGTGTGTTGAGGTAACAGGACTGAAAGTAACAGGAGTAAGTTTTTAGCATAGAAAACACATGAGACATGTAACATGGCATTTATGCTAATGTAACCAACAATGAACTTTTTTTTCCTTATTTTTAAGTTTGTTAGGTTAACAGGACTGAAAGTAACAAGAGTGAGTTTTTAGGATAGAAAATACACATTTTAAAAGTTGCCACATGACATTTATGTTAACACCATGTAAACACTAAACACATTTTTGTGATGCAACAAAAATAATCAAAAAACGACATCATAAATGTGTGTTGGAATAACAGGACTGAAAGTAACAGGCGTGAGTTTTTAGCATGGCAAATAAATGACATATAGACACATGGCATTTTTGCTTACACAATGTAAACAATAAACAAATAAAAGTGACGCAACAACAAAAATGTATTTTCAAAATAAATACATAACTCTACAAAAAGTGTTAGGGTAACAGGACTGAAAGTAACAGGAGTGAGTTTTTAGCATAGGAAACACATGAACCCTCTAACCGCATGGCATTCATGCTAATGTAACTAACATTAAAAAAAAACAAACACAAAAAAAAAACAAAATAAAAAGTTTGTTGGGTTAACAGGACTGAAAGTAACAGGAGAGATTTTCTAGGTTAGTAAATACAAATTTTAAAAGTTGCCACATGGCATTTATGCTAACACCATGTAAACACTGAGCACATTATTGTGATGCAACAAAAAATAGTTTAAAAAATAAACAAATATAAAAAAAAGTGTGTTGGAGTAACATGACTGAAAGTAACAGGAGTAAGTTTTTAGCATAGAAAACACATGAAACATATAACATGGCATTTATGCTAACACCATGTAAACACTAATCACATTATTGTGACGCAACAAAAATAATTTAAAAAATAAACAACATAAAATGTGTGTTGGAGTAACAGACTGAAAGGAACAGGAATGATTTTTTAGCATAGAAAACACATGATGACGTCACACTAACTATAATGTTAGTTATATTAGCATAACCGCATGGCATTTATGCTAATATAACTAACATTAAAAAAAACAAAAAAACAACAACATAAAAAGTTTGTTAGGTAAACAGGAATGAAAGTAACAGGAGTGAGTTTCTGGGATAGAAAATATACATTTTAAAAGTTTCCACATGGCATTTATGCTAACACCATGTTAACACAAGCACATTATTGTGATGCAACAAAAAAATGTTTTCAAAATAAACAACTAACATAAGTGATTTGGGGTAACAGGACTGAGAGTAACAGAAGTGGGTTTTAGCATGGAAAATAAAAGGCATATACACATGTAGCATTTATGCTAAATAAACATATTCGAGTGACGCAACAAAAAACAAAAATATATATATTTTGAAAATGAATCCATCCATCCATCCATCCATCCATCCATCCATCCATCCATCCATTTCTACTGCTTATTCCCTTCGGGGTCATGAGGGGTGCTGACAAAATGTGTTAGGGTAACAGGACTGAAAGTAACAGGAGTGAGTTTAGCATAAAAAACATGAAAAACGTAGCCACATGCTAATAGCATGTTGATTATATGCTCAGAGTACACATTTAGCAGTACATAGTAGTAATAGTAGTAGTATTTTCTGTGTGTACTTTGCTGCTCTTGCTAGTTATTTCTCTTCTGGCAGCACGAGCGACGGGCCAAATGCAGTCAGGTGGTTCAGACGGGATTTTTGAAGTCCAGCGAGTTTGAGACGGGTGTACCTAATCAAGTGACCCAACGAGCCCGGTCTGACGGTGGCGGTGTACCTAATGAAGTGTCCCGTCCTGTTTTGCAAGCGCGCTTCAACATTCTCCGGGTATAGGATGCAAGTCGGAACGAGGGGGGGAAGGCGCTGACTGCGATGGCGATAGAAAGGTCAAAGGTCAGCCTCCCCCCGGCCCCTCCTGCTTGATATCTCCTGTACCGCCGAGGCGGTCGCCACCGGGTCAGCCGAGGTTCACGCGTCAGCGAGGGACGGCTGACTGACGAGACCAAGTGGGACCTCTCTCGCTCGCCCTCTCTCTCCCCGCCGCACCTTTCATCCTTCCTTCCCTCCCCTCCGTGGCCGTCACTCCCCCGTGACCCGTCCAACCTTCTCCAACCTTCTCCAACCTTCTCCTTAGCCGCACGCCTTCAACCTTGTCATCCGCTCATCCTTTCCTCCTTCCTCCCCCAACCTTCGCCTTCTTTTTCACCCCCAAAACTAAACATTATCACTCAGCGGGTCGGCCTGGCCGGGCCAGATCTCTGCGGGGTTGCGTGTCTTTGGTCCACACGCACGCACGCACACACGCACACACACACGCACACACACACGCACACACACACACACACACACACACACACACACACGCATATTGAGCACATTAATATATATATATTCCCCCTAAGTGAAAACATCCATCTTTTTTTGCATGCAGTTGGAGCTTCAGGTGTTCCTAATGTTTTGGCCAATGGCATAAACACTCGGCGTATGTTTTCGGGCCACATGATCATGGCTTTTGGAAAAATTCGGAATATCTTTTCTTGCGTTTAAATCCAGTCACTTATGAAATACGACGTCATGAAGTCGAGATCAAATAAATGTTGTCAAAAAAGTTAAAAAAAAAAAAAAACACGCCTGCTTCATAACGCCATTAAAATCTCACCTTTAGGCACTCGCGAAAAAAATAAATAAATATGAAAAATATGATGACTATTTGTGACAAAGTTATGTTGAGCTTTAACTATCGCGTCTTGTGGCACATAACTGTGGTGCATTCAAGAACCCTTCACAACAGAGGCTAGGTTTTAAAGACACTAGATGCACTAACAATAATTATCATAATACACATTTCAAAATATCTAAATATTTCATCAAATATTTATCATATTTAAGTGAATAATGTCAGTAACATAAAATATACATTCTGGCTTGGGCTTTGACAATTGCCTCTCATAGCACATAACTGTGATGCATTCAAGAACCCTTCAAAACAGAGGCTAGTTTTTAAAGACAGAGGAGGCTACACCCCAGTAGATGCTCATTACTACTACTCTGTTAATCCAAAAATAAAAAAATAAACTATTTGGATTGTTAATATTATTATTATTATTATTGTTATTATAGGATAGGTTCACAACGTCATCAAAGCTCACATTTATAGACTCATGTATAAAGTAAAACATATAAAAAATATGATGAATATTTGTTACAATGTTATGTTGAGCTTTAACTATTGCGTCTCGTAGCACATAACTGTGGTGCATTCAAGAACCCTTTCAAACAGAAACAAGCAAATGCTCATTACTTCCACTCGGTAAATCCAAAATAAATAAAAAATAAACTATTTGGATTGTTATTATTATCATTATTATTATTATTATTATTACTATTATTATTATTATTATTATTACTATTGTAGGATAGTTTCAAAATGTCATCAAATCTCACATTTATGAACTCATTAATATATAGTAAAAAAAATTAAAATATGATGACTATTTGTGACAATGTTATGTTGAGCTTTGACTATTGCATCTCGTAGCACATAACTGTGGTGCATTCAAGGACCCTTTCAAAAAGAAGCTAGTTTTTAAAGAAGGAGGAGGCTACACCCCAGTAGATGCTCATTACTTCTACTCTGTCAATACAAAATAAATAAAAAATAAAACTATTTGGATTGTTATTATTATTATTATTACTATTGTAGGATTATTTCAAAACATCATCAAAGCTCACATTTATGAACTCATTAATATATAGTAAAAAAAATTAAAAATATGATGACTATTTGTGACAATGTTATGTTGAGCTTTGACTATTGCGTCTCGTAGCACATAACTGTGGTGCATTCAAGAACCCTTGCAAACAGAGGCTACTTTTTAAAGACAGAAGAGGCTACACCCCAGTAGATGCTCATTATTTCTACTCTGTAAATCCAAACATTAAAAAAAAATTAACTATTTGGATTGTTATTGTTATAATTATTATTATTAGAGGATTGCTTCATAACGTCATCAAAGCTCACATTTATGCAATCATGTATAAAGTAAAAATATGGTGACTATTTGTGACAATGTTATGTTGAGCTTTGACTATTGCGTCTTGGAGCACATAACTGTGGTGCATTCAAGAAGCATTCAAAACAGAGGCTAGTTTTTAAAGACAGAGGAGGCTACACCCCAGTAGATGCTCATTACTACTACTCTGTAAATCCAAAACAAAAAAATAAATAAAACAACTATTATTATTATTATTATTATTAATATTATTATTATTATTACTTTTATTATTGCTTTCGTCCTCTCCAAGGTTCTCATAGTCATCATTGTCACCGACGTCCCACTGGGTGTGAGTTTTCCTTGCCCTTATGTGGGCCTACCGAGGATGTCGTAGTGGTATGTGTTGTGGTTTGTGCAGCCCTTTGAGACACTAGTGATTTAGGGCTATATAAGTAAACATTGATTGATTGATTGATTGATTGATTATTATTATATGATTCCTTCACATGTTAGTGTTAGGGTTAGGGTTAGGGTTAGGGTTAAGGGTAGGGTTAGCTCACATGTATGCACTCATGTATAAAGTAAAACATATTAAAAATATAATGACTATTTGTGACAAAGTTATGTTGAGCTTTGACTATTGCGTCCCGTAGCACATAACTGTGGTGCATTCAAGAACCCTTCCAAACAGAGGCTAGTTTTTAAAGACAGACTAATAATGATATAAAAAATATTAATTTGCTATTAGGATTGTTTTTATCCACTAAAATAAATGAGATACTTGAAGTCAGGAGAAACCGGACATGTTCGTCATCATATTTAAGTGAATAATGTCAGGTTGTGAGTAACACAAATTACATTCGGGCTACGTTACTCTAAATTTGTGAAATAAAAACCAAAAATGAACTTTGAAAAAGATACAACAACATCAAATAATTA
>NC_084631.1:28793093-28828093 GCF_033978795.1 Nerophis ophidion | reverse complement strand
AGGAGTAATTGTGACAAGTTAAGATGTCATTCATCACAAATAATGAATGCACATCATTTCTTTTTGACATTTGAACATGCTGATGTCAGTCTCAGCAGTCATTTATCTTGTGTGTGTGTGTGTGTGTGTGTGTGTGTGTGTGTGCGCATGTTCTTGTATTTCTGCCCTTCTCGAGACATCAACAAGGAAGAGTCCATATGAGGACCGGTGAACAAGTTAAGACATAAATCATGGTCCCAATACGAAAACAATTGCATCTAATAGACCTAGGTGCTCCCCCTCTCGTCAACATATGAAATAACAAGTGTGTGTTAAAAAAAATTAAGTGCTCCCCCCCCCTGGCCAACATGTGTAACAACAAGTGTGTGTAAGAAATTGAAATGCGCCCCCTTTGGCCAAAAAATAAATACATAAATAAATAAATATATATATATATATATATATATATATGTATGTATGTATATATATATATATGTATGTATATATATGTATGTGTATGTGTATATATATATATATATGTATGTATATATATGTATGTGTATGTATATGTATATATGTATGTATATATGTATGTATATATCTATATGTATGTATATATATGTATGTATATGTATATATGTATGTATATATGTATGTATATATGTATGTATTTATACGTATGAATGTATTTATATATATATATATATATATATATATATATGTATGTGTATATATATATATACACATACATATATATATATATATATATATATATATATATATATATATATATATATATATATATATATGTATATATGTGTATATATATATATATATATATTTATATATATATATATATATATATATATATATATATATATATATATATATATATATATATATATATATATATATATATAAAGACATACTGTAATAACTTGAAGTAAATAAGGAAGATTAAAAACCAATTGCAAACAAAAAAATATATATTTATATTTTTTTACTAAAAACAGTCTTTTTGTCAAACTGTGTCAACTTTTATCTCATAAAATTATTACCTTTTTATTGTAAAATTATTACTTTTCAATGAAAAATGTAAACAAAAATTAAAATTATAATAATAAAAAAAATCTTACTTTAATCACAATGTTGCCACTTTTGTTGTTGTTCTTTTAAAATAGTGACATTTTTCAAGTAAAATTGTGACTTTTGTCATAATTTTGCCAAGTAAAATTCCGATTATTATTATTATATAATCGGCAACATTTTTATTTTTTCTTATAAAATTGTGACTTTTGTCGAGTAAAATTACGATTCCTTTCATAAAATTGCCAACATTTTAAGCGTTTTCTTGTAAAATTGCGACTGTTATTGAGTACAATTCCAACTTGTATCATAGTATAGCACTAAGGTTAAATATTTCTTGTAAAACTTTAGAAAAAGTTTTTCTTGTGAAATTGTGACCTTTTTCTTGTGAAATTTCAACACATTTTTCACAACAAGCTTATTTATATTTGCATAGTATGTTTGCGTATTATTAATTTTCTAAATAAAAATCTTTATATATCTGCAAAGGGAGGTCCTAGAGAGGTAGGCATTTTTCTCAGGTCTCAAGAAAGTCAGAAATACATGAATGTGTGTGTGTGTGTCTCACATGTAGCAACAATAGTCCGCATCAGAACCAGGGAAGAATCAGAGTCTTTTGGCAGATATGGTTGTGTTTTTCCAAAACCAAGCTTTCTTCTTCTGACTCCGTGGGTTGTCCTGGACTTTCTTTCCGTGGCGTCTGCCTGGTCCTGCCGTGTCCTCGGGCCTTTCGCCGCTAACACATCGACGAGGCGTATGAAGAGTGCAGGTGAGAAAATGGGAAAGCGCTTCAGGCAACATTCTTTGCTGTCAAATCTTCACCGGTGCACGCCTTCTCCTGTTGTGATGTCGTTTCAGACACAATTCTAGAAAACCCCGATCACTTTCACGTGGCGTGTTGTTTCCGACCAGGGGAAGTAGTTTGTGCAGCAACTGAGGCACTTAAAGGCTATTTAAATCAACTTGGATTGATTTGACCTCAGTCATAGAAATCCATCAATCAGATTGGTGGGTTTCTACTATATGTCTGCCAAGACTTGAGGCTCTGGAATGAAAACAACATCAGAGGAATTTTCTAATGCCAAAAAATAGTTTTTTGTGCATTGTGTCAACGATTGAGAACAAAGTCACACGATAACTACATCTCTGAAAAGTACTCATTAGGGGCATTAATATGATATATAACTCGATATGGTTTGTTGCACGTCGATTTTTGACGTTGTTACGCGCTAGCTTTCATTTCGTGCACGCCATCAAAAACAACATTGTTTGGTACGATAAACAAATCAAATGAGTGCCCAAAAACTTACCATGTTTCTACCAAGTTTTGAATTTAGCAGCAAAATTTTGACTATGTAGTTTTCACGTTTGAGCTTCTATATAGTAAGGTACATACGGTTTTGATTATCAAGCAAAAAATGTTTTTTTTTTAAATATTTGTGTCGACAATTAAGATCAAAGCCACGAGAATTACAGGTCTGAAAAGTGTTTATCAGGGTCATTAATATGATATATGACTTGATGTGGTTTCTTGCATATTCATTTTTGATATTGTTACACACTATTAATCTTTTATGCACTCCCTCAAATAATTTTGGCCATTTTCTAATGGAAAAAAAGTGTTTCTTGAGCATTGTGTCAACAATTGAGGACAAATTCACACGATAATTACATTTCTGAAAAGTGCTCTTTTGGAGCATTAATAAGATGTATGACTTGATATGGTTGGTTGCACGTTGATTTCTAACATTCTTACGCGCTAGCTTTCATTTTGTGGATGCCAACAAAAACAACATTGTTTGGTGCAATAAACAAATCAGATGAGTGCTTAAAAACTTACCATTTTTCTACCATGTTTTAAATTAAGTCGAATGAAAACTTCAGCAAAATTGTGATTATTGCAGTTTTCACGTTTGATCTTGTATATAGTAAGGCACATACTGTTTTGATTATTAAGCCAAAAAAACTTTTTCTTTTGAATAATTGTGTCAACAATTAAGATCAAAGTCACGATAATTACAGGTCTGAAAAGTGTTCATCAGGGTCATTATTATAATATATGACTTGATGTAGTTTCTTGCATACTAATATTTGATATTGTTACACGCTATTAACCTTTATGCACTCCCTCAAAGAATTTTGGCCATTTTCTAATGCAAAAAAAGTGTTTTTTGAGCATTGTGTCAACAATTGAGGACAAATTTACACGATAATTACATATCTAAAAAGTGCTCATTGGTGGCATTAATATGATATAGGACTTGATATGGTTTGTTGCACAATGATTTTTCACATTGTTACGTGCTAGCTTTCATTTTGTGGACGCCATCAAAAACAACATTGTTTGGTGCAGTGAGCAAATTAGATGAGTGCCTAAAAGCTTACCATTTTTCTACCAAGTTTTAAATTAAGCAGCAAAATTGTGATTATTGCAGTTTTCACCTATTATCTTTCATATAGTAAGGTACATACTGTTTTGATTATCAAGTAAAAAACAGGTTTTCTTTGGAATAATTGTCGACAAATAAGGTCAAAGTCACGATAATTACAGGTCTGAAAAGTGTTCATCAGGGTCATTATTATGATATATGGCTTGATGTAGTTTCTTGCATATTCATTTTTGATATTGTTACATGCTATTAACCTTCATGCACTCCCTCAAAGAATTTTGGCCATTTTGTAATGCAAAAAAAAAGTGTTTTTTGAGCATTGTGTCAACAATTGAGAACAAAGTCACACAATAATTACATCTCTGAAAAGTACTCATTGGGGGCATTAATATGATATATGACTCGATATGGTTTGTTGCACGTTGATTTTTGACGTTGTTACGCGCTAGCTTTCATTTTGTGGACGCCATCAAAAACAACCTATTTTGGTGCAATAAGCAAATCAGATGAGTGCCTAAAAGCTTACCATTTTTCTACCAAGTTTTAAATTAAGCAGCAAAATTGTGATTATTGCAGTTTTCACCTCTAATCTTTCATATAGTAAGGTACATACTGTTTTGATTTTCAAGTAAAAAACAGGTTTTCTTTTGAATAATTGTGTCGACAATTAAGGTCAAAGTCACGATAATTACAGGTCTGAAAAGTGTTCATCAGGGTCATTATTATGATATATGGCTTGATGTAGTTTCTTGCATATTAATTTTTGATATTGTTACACGCTATTAACCTTTTATGCACTCCCTCAAAGAATTTTGGCCATTTTGTAATGGAAAAAAAGTGTTTTTTGAGCATTGTGTCAACAATTGAGGACAAATTCACACGATAATTACATCTGTGAAAAGTGCTCATTGGGAGCATTAATATGATGTATGACTTGATACAGTTGGTTGCACGTTGATTTCTGACATTCTTACACGCTAGCTTTCATTTTGTGGACGCCATCAAAAACAACATTGTTTGGTGCAATAAACAAAACAGATGAGTGCCTAAAAAATTACCATTTTTCTACCAAGTTTTAAATTAAGTTGGATGAAAACTTCAGCAAAATTGAGGTTATTGCAGTTTTCACGTTTGATCTTGTCTACAGTCAGGCACATACATGTTTTGAATATCAAGCAAAAAACTATTTTTCTTTTTAATAATAGTGTCAACAATTAGGGTCAAAGTCACGATAATTACAGGTCTGAAAAGTGTTTATCAGGGTCATTAATATGATATATGACTTGATGTGGTTTCTTGCATATTCATTTTTGATATTGTTACACGCTATTAACCTTTTATGCACTCCGTCAAAGAATTTTGGCCATTTTCTAATGGAAAAAAAGTGTTTTTGGAGCATTGTGTCAACAATTAAGAACAAAGTCACAAGATAATCACTCTGAGACTTGTGCGGCATAACAATGCCGGATTTGTTCCTCCATAGATGCGTCGGGCAAGAACACAGCAAAGGTAAGATATAAAGTATTTATTAAACTAATAAAAAGGGCTAGGAACGAAAATACTGGTGCTAAACAGAAAGGCAAACAAATGGCGCTAGCATGGAAGCTAGGAATACAAACAGATGCACAAAAAGGGAAACAAAAACTACTAGCTTAAAAGCTAGGAATGAAATAAACGGCAGCGCGAGAGCTAGCGAGTAATAGCATGAAAAGTAAGTCATCAACAGTTGCGTGAAAGCAAACTAGGATCCAAGGCAGAACTAACAAAAGGGGCAGGCTTAAATAAGGGATGTGATTACGAGAAACAGGTGTGCGTCAAAAGCAAGGGGCAAGTGAACTAATAAGCTACCACGGTGACAAAGCAAACAGGAAATAAGGAGGTCAAACTACAGAATGTGATATGAAAGAGGAACAAAGCAACGAACTGGTGATGATCCGACCATCAGATCACAACATACAGATCTGTAAAGTGCTTGTCAGTGGCATTATTATGAAATATGACTTAATGTGGTTTGTTATATATTGAATTTTGACATTGCTGCATGTCATTTAACTTTACTCCCTGATCAAACCCTTGTCCAACAATATTTACGTACAGACTGAAAAAAAAACTGAAGTAAAGTTGGGTTACGCAAAAATAAAATATTTGGCATTGTGTCAACAATTAAGGACAGAGTCAAAACATATTTACGTTTCTGAAAAGTACTCATCGGGGGAATTATTATGATATATGACTCGATAGGGTTTGTTTCACGTTGATTTTTGACGTTGTTACGCGCTTGCTTTCATTTCACGAACACCATCAAAAAAAAAAACATTGTTTGGTACAATAAACAAATCAGACGAGTGCCAAAAAACGTTTTACCAAGTTTTGAATACATAAAGTATTTAGCATTGTGTCAACCATTAAGGACAAAGTCAGAAAATATTTACGTTTCTGAAAAGTACTCATCCGGTGCATTAATATGATGTATGACTCGATTGGGTTTGTTGCATGTTGATTTTTGACGTTGTTACGCGCTAGCTTTCATTTTGTTGATGCCATCAAAAATAAACAAATCAAATGAGTGCCAAAAAACGTTTTACCAAGTTTCAAATAAAGAAAGTATTTAGCATTGTGTCAACCATTAAGGACAAAGTCAGAAAATATTTAAGTTTCAGAAAAGTAATCATCCGGGCATTGATATGACGTATGACTCGATTGGGTTTGTTGCATGTTGATTTCTGACGTTGTTACGCGCTAGCTTTCATTTTGTTGACGCCATCTAAAATAAACAAATCATACGAGTGCCAAAAAACTTTTTACCAAGTTTCGAATTAAGTCGGATAAAAACTGCAGCAAAATTTAGATTATTGCGTTTTTTACGTTTCATCTTTTATAAAGTAAGTTACATACTGTTTTGATTATCAAGCAAAAAACTGTTTTTCTTTTGAATAATTTTGTCAACAATTAAGGTCAAAGTTATGATAATTACAGCTCTGAAAAGTGTTCATCAGAACACTAACATGGTTTATGACTTTTTTCAAATTGATTTTTTGATATTGTTACACGCTATTTAACTCCACACACTCCCTCAAGGACCAGTGTCAGTCACTACGATAAACAAATCCTTTGGTTGGCCACAAACCTACAATTTGTCCAAAAATATTTACCAGTTTGATAAAAACTGCAGTAAAATCATGATCTTTGCGGTTTCCATATTTTACCTCTGACATACGACAATAAACCGGCAAAAAGAAAATATTCAGCTGTGTATCGACAATTAAAAACAAAGTCACACAATTGTTACGGTTGTAAAAAGTGCTCATCAGAGGCATTATTATGATATATGACTTGATATGGTTTGATGCATATTGATTTTTGACCTTGTTGCGCGCTATTTAACTTCACACACTGCCTCAAAGACCCACTTCAGTCGGTATGATGAACACATCAGCTGTTGGCTACAAACCTACAATTTGTCAAGTTTGATGAAAACTGCAGAAAAAATAATATTTTTGCGTTTTTTCCACATTTGACCTTTGATATATGGCATGGGTGTCAACTCTAGCCCGCGGGCTAAATTTGGCCCGCCGTGTAATTTCATTTGGCCCTTGGGGCAATATCAAATTAACATTAGAGCTGGCCCGCCGGTATTCTACAGCATTAACCGTTAATACTCATACTTGCCAACCCTCCCAAATTTCACTGTCCCTCCCGAAAAACATTCTCCCGATTTCCTCCCGGACAACAATATTGGGGGCGTGCCTTAAAGGCACTGCCTTTAGCGCCCTCTATAACCTGTCGTCACTTCCGCTTTTCCTCCATACAAACAGCGTGCCGGCCCAGTCACATAATATATGCGGCTTCTACACACAGGTATGTGAATGCAAGGCATACTTGGTCAACAGCCATACGGGTCACACTGAGGGTGGCCGTATAAACAACTTTAACACTGTTACAAATATGCGCCACACTGTGAACCCACACCAAAAAAGAATGACAGACACATTTCGGGAGAACATCTGCACCGTAACACAACATAAACACAACAGAACAAATACCCAGAACCCCTTGCAGCAATAACTCTTCCGGGACGCTACAATATAAAGCCACCGCTACCAACAACCCCCCGCCCCCCATGTATTTTCAAATTTATTAGCCTGTGGAAAAAGTTAATGTTGATTTTTACCTCAGAAGGCTGCAAATAGAAAAGAGGCATTTATTTTTTTTAATTAAAACTGTATTTAATATGCCTTTAATGTTTTTTTCGTTTGTTTTTTGAAAGTTGATTTTGCACTATTAAGTTATATAAGCGTTGCTTGTTCCATATTCAGTGTTAAAGCAAATTCAGTGTAGCAAACTGAGCAATATGTATTGGTATTTTATTATTATTATTATTATTTGAAACTGGATTTTGCATGTCACTATAAAGTTATGTAAGCCTTGCTTCTCAATATTCAATGCAAAAGTTGTCCGGGTCCCTTTTAAAAGGTTAATTTGTTGAACCTTGCTTGGCCCGCGGCTTTGTTCAGTTTAAAATTTTGACCCACTCTGTAATTGACTTCGACACCACTGATATATGGGAAGCTGAAATTGTTTTAAATTATTTTAATAATCACACTTGTGAAAAGTGTTCATCAGGGTATATCATTTGTTTCAAATTGACTTTAGACAGCGTTCAGCTCTAACTTCAACTTTACGCACTCCTTTGAAGTCCGACCTGAATTGGTGTTATAAAAACAAATCAGCTGAGTGGATAAAAACCTACAACTGATCTGTTGTGATTACTGTTGTTTCGGTATTTGACCTTCTGATAGGAAAAACATTTTTTGAGCAATGTGTGAACAGTTAAAGACAAAGTTACAAAATATTGACAACTCTGAAAAGTGCTCATCTACCATGATTTCTGATAAAGACAGACCAGAAGCTGGACCAGAAGACGGGCCCATATTACAGGGGTTTTAAAATCATTGTATTGGCTCCCTGTGTGTTTCAGAATCGATTTTAAGATTATTTGACTGTTTTTTAAAGGTCTTAATGGTCTTAAATTTACAAGTTGCTTTAATAATGTGAGCCCCACGGTCCCTGAGGTCTGCCTCAAAGACAAATGTCAGTCTGTATGTTGAACAAATTCAGCCGCTGGTAACAAACCTACAATTTGTCCAACTATATTTATATTAAGCTTGATGAATACTGCAGAAAATAACATTGTTTGTAATTGTTCAATGTTTTACCTTTGTTATACGGGAAGCTGAAATTGTTTTAATAATTACAGTTGTGGAAAGTGCTCCTCAGGGGCAATAATATGATATATCGTTTCTTTCAAAATAACTTCAGACAATGTTCTGCGCTAACTTCAACTTTACGCACTCCCTTGAAGACCGACATGAATTGGTGATATAAAAACAATTCAGTTGAGTGGATAAAAACCTACATCCATCCATCCATCCATCTTCTTCCGCTTATCCGAGGTCGGGTCGCGGGGGCAACAGCCTAAGCAGGGAAGCCCAGACTTCCCTCTCCCCAGCCACTTCGTCTAGCTCTTCCCGGGGGATCCCGAGGCGTTCCCAGGCCAGCCGGGAGACATAGTCTTCCCAACGTGTCCTGGGTCTTCCCCGTGGCCTCTACCGGTTGGACGTGCCCTGAACACCTCCCTCGGGAGGCGTTCGGGTGGCATCCTGACCAGATGCCCGAACCACCTCATCTGGCTCCTCTCGATGTGGAGGAGCAGCGGCTTTACTTTGAGTTCCTCCCGGATGACAGAGCTTCTCACCCTATCTCTAAGGGAGAACCCCGCCACACGGCGGAGGAAATTCATTTCGGCCGCTTGTACCCGTGATCTTATCCTTTCGGTCATGACCCAAAGCTCATGACCATAGGTGAGGATGGGAACGTAGATCGACCGGTAAATTGAGAGCTTTGCCTTCCGGCTCAGCTCCTTCTTCACCACAACAGATCGGTACAACGTCCGCAATACTGAAGACGCCGCACCGATCCGCCTGTCGATCTCACGATCCACTCTTCCCTCACTCGTGAACAAGACTCCTAGGTCTAAAACCTACAACTTGTCCACTAAGATTTGAAAACAGCCAGATAGTACTTGTGATTGTTGTTGTCTCCATATTTGTTTGGATTATAAAGCAAAAATATTTTTTGAGCAATGTGTGAACAATTAAGGACAAAGTTACAAAATATTTACATCTTTGAAAAGTGCTCACCGGGGGTTTAATACGATATATAACTTGATGGGGTTTGTTGCATGTTAATTTTTGAAAGTTTTACATGCTAACTTCAACTTTACGCACTCCATTGAGGACTGATATGAATTGGTGGTATAAAAAAAAATCAGTTGAGTGGATTCAAACCTAAAACTTGTTCACTAAGATTTGAAAATGGCAAGATAGTACTTGTGATTTTTGTTGTTATCATATTTGACCTTTTGATAAGAAGGTAAAAATTGTTTGGATTATCAAGCAAACACATTTTTGAGCAATGTGTGAACAAATATGGACAACGTTACAAAATATTTACATCTTTGAAAAGTGCTCACCAGGGGCTTTAATACAAACCCCGTTTCCATATGAGTTGGGACATTGTGTTAGATGTAAATATAAAAGGAATACAATGATTTGCAAATCAATTTCAACCCATATTCAGTTGAATATGCTACAAAGACAACATATTTGATGTTCAAACTAATAGACATTTTTTTTTGTGCAAATAATCATCAACTTTAGAATTTGATGCCAGCAACACGTGACAAAGAAGTTGGAAAAGGTGGCAATAAATACTGATAAAGTTGAGGAATGCTCATCAAACACTTATATGGTATATACCACAGGTGTGCAGGCTAATTGGGAACAGGTGGGTGCCATGATTGGGTATAAAAGCAGCTTCCATGAAATGCTAAGTAATTCACAAACAAGGATGGGGCGAGGGTCACCACTTTGTAAGCAAATTGTCGAACAGTTTTAGAACAACATTTCTCAACGAGCTATTGCAAGGAATTTAGGGATTTTACCATCTACGGTCCATAAAATCATTGAAAAGTTCATAGAATCTGGAGAAATCACCGCAAGTAAGCGAGGATATTGCGGACTTTTGATCCCTCAGGCGGTACTGCATCAAAAACCGACATCAGTGTGTAAAGGATATCACCACTGGGGCTCAGGAACACTTAATAAAACCACTCTCAATAACCACAGTTGGTTGCTACATCCGTAAGTGCAAGTTAAAACTCTACTATGCAAAGCCAAACCCATTTATCAACAATATCCTGAAACGCCGCCGGCTTAGCTGGGCCCGAGCTCACCTAAGATGGACTGATGCAAAGTGGAAAGGTGTTCTGTGCTCTGACGAGTCCACATTTCAAATTATATTTGGAAACAGAGGACGTGGTGTCCTCCAGAACAAAAAGGAGAATAACCTTTCGGATTGTTATAGGCGCAACCTTCAAAAGCCAGCATCTGTGATGGTATAGGTGTGTATTAGTGCCCAAGGCATGGGTAACTTACACATCTGTGAAGGCACCATTAATGCTGAAAGGTCCATACAGGTTTTGGAGCAACATATGTTGTCATCCAAGCAACGTTATCATGGACGCCCCTGCTCATTTCAGCAAGACAAGTGTTACAACAGCATGGATTTGTAAAAAAAGAGTGCGGGTACTTTCCTGGCCCGCCTGCAGTCCAGACTTGTCTCCCATCGAAAATGTGTGGGCGCATTATGAAGCGTAAAATACGACAGCGGAGACCCCGGACTGTTGAACGACTGAAACTCCACATAAAACAAGAATGGGAAAGAATTCGACTTTCAAAGCTTCAACAAT
Organism: Nerophis ophidion; assembly: GCF_033978795.1. Classification (NCBI taxonomy): domain Eukaryota; kingdom Metazoa; phylum Chordata; class Actinopteri; order Syngnathiformes; family Syngnathidae; genus Nerophis; species Nerophis ophidion. The sequence continues at coordinate 28,816,828 of NC_084631.1, read as the reverse complement.
TAGTTTCCTCAGTTCCCAAACATTTATTGAAAAGGTGATGTAACACTGTGGTGAACATGCCCTTTCCCAACTACTTTGGCACGTGTTGCAGCCATGAAATTCAAAGTTAATTATTATTTGCAAAAAAATATAAAGTTTATGAGTTTGAACATCAAATATCTTGTCTTTGTAGTGCATTCAATTGAATATGTGTTGAAAAGGATTTGCAAATCGTTGTGTTCCGTTTATATTTACATCTAACACAATTTCCCAACTCATATGGAAACGGGGTTTGTAGGATATATGACTTGATGGGGTTTGTTGCACGTGGATTTTTTACCTTTTTACGCGCTAACTTCAACTTTAAACAGTCCATTGAAGATTTGCATTAACTGATGGTATAAAAAAAAATCAGTTGAGGGGACAAAAACCTATAACTTGTCCACTAAAATTTGAAAACAGCAAGATAGTACTTGTTATTGATGTTGTTTGTTGTTTCCATATTTGACCTTTTGAGAGGAAGTGAGAAATTGTTTTGATCATCAGGCAAAACATTTTTTTTTAGTAATGTGTGAACAATTAAAGACAAAGTTACAAAATATTGACAGCTCTGAAAAGTGCTCATCAGAGGCATTAATAGGATATATGACTTGACTTGACTTTGACATTTTTACGCGCTAATTTTCGCTTTACGTACTCAGTCCCTCGAAGACCGACATGAATTGGTGGTATGAAAACAAATCAGCTGAGTGGATGAAAACCTACAACTTGTCCACTAAGATTTGAAAACAGCCAGATAGTACTTGTGATTGTTGTTGTTTCCATATTTGACCTTTTGATAGAAAGGTAGAAATTGTTTGGATTATCAAGCAAAACATTTTTGGAGCAATGTGTAAACAATTAAGGACAACGTTATAAAATATTTGCAGCTCTGAAAAGTGCTCATCTGGGGCATTAATATGATATATGACTTGATGTGGTTTGTTGCACGTGGATTTTTTAAATGTTTACGCGTTAACTTCAACTTTATGCACTCCATTGAAGCCTGAAAGGAATTGGTGGTATAAAAAAAAATCAGTTGAGTGGGTGAAAACCTATAACTCGTTCACTAAGGTTTGAAAACAGCAAGATAATACTTGTGATTTTTGTTATCATATTTGACCTTTTGATAGGAAGGTAGAAATTGTTTGGATTATCAAGCAAACACATTTTTTGAGCAATGTGTGAACAATTAAGGAAAAGTTACAAAATATTGACAGCACTGAAAAGTGCTCATCAGGGGCATTAATATGATATATGACTTGATGGGGTTTGTTGCATGTTAATTTTTGACATTTTTACGCGCTAATTACCGCCTTACACACTAAGTCCCTTAAAGACCGACATGAATTGGTGGTATGAAAAACAAATCAGCTTAGTGGATGAAAATCTACATCTTGTCCACTAAGATTTAAAAACAGCCAGATCGTACTTGTGATTTTTGTAGTTGTCATATTTGACCTTTTGATAGAAAGGTAGAAATTGTTTGGATCATCAAGCAAACACATTTTTTGAGCAATGTGTGAACAATTAAAGAAAAAGTAAAAAAAATATTGACAGCACTGAAAAGTGCTCATTGGAGTCATTAATATGATATATGACTTGATGTGGTTTGTTGCACGTGGATTTTTGAAATTTTTACGCGCTAACTTCAACTTTATGCACTTCATTGAAGCCTGAAAGGAATTGGTGGTATAAAAAAAAAAAAAACAGTCGAGTGGATTAAAACCTCTAACTTGTTCACTGAGATTTGAAAACAGCAAGATAGTACTTGCGATTTTTGTCATCCAATTTGACCTTTTGATAGGAAGGTAGAAATTGTTTGGATTATCAAGCAAACACATTATTTGAGCAATGTGTGAATAATTAAAGACAAATTTACAACATTTTGACAGCTCTGAAAAGTGCTCATCAGGGGCTTTAATATGATATATGACTTGATGGGGTTTATTTCATGTTGATTTTTGACATTTTTACGTGCTAATTTCCGCTTTAAGCACTCAGTCCCTTAAAGACCGACATGAATTGGTGGTATGAAAAACAAATCAGCTTAGTGGATGAAAACCTACATCTTGTCCATTAAGATTTGAAAACAGCCAGATCGTACTTGTGATTTTCGTACTTTTCATATTTGACCTTTTGATAGGAAGATAGACATGGTTTTGATTATCACGCAAAAACATTTTTTGAGCAATGTGTGAATAATTAAGGACAAAGTTACAAAATATTTACAGCTCTGAAAAGTGCTCCCCAGGCGCTTTTATACGATATATGACTTGATGGGGTGTGTTGCACGTTGATTTTTGACATTTTTGCGCGCTAACTTCAAATTTAAGTACTCCATTGTCAATCGGTACGACAAATGAGCCGGTCGAGTGGCTGAAAAGATGCAATTCCTCCAACAAGCTTTCAAAACAATTGGATGTGAACTGCAGCAAAATGATGAAGTGTATTGTTTCGGGCTGAGACCTTCTGTACATGTCCTCCTGAGAGCCAGTGTCCACTGCAGTGGACATTTAATTTTTTTGCATGAAAACAGGCCTATTTTGTCCCAACATCTGACAAAATAAACAAACGTCCACTGCAGAGGACATTGGAAGGGATTGTTTTGTTTTGATTATGTTTTTTATAAGCCTTGTGTTGATATATGATGGTGCCCATTGCCAATATTTTTTTTCTAGAATGTGTCAATCATTCTGGATAAAATCCACCAATAATCCTGGATCTGTTCAGACCGCATGAAAGCGTTTGATATGATGTGAATGTTTAAGAATTAGTGAACATGCACATACAGTTGATAATTGTGATAGCCAATCAGATCACAAGTTGTTATCAGTAATTTGACATTCACGCGCCCTGTGATTGGATACTCACCGGGACTGTTAGCGGATACTGTTGCCGTTAACTTGAGGGGGTTCCAGGCCAGGTTCGATCCCCGCTCCTGCCGTCCTAGTCACTGCCGTTGTGTCCTCGGGCAAGGGTTTTTAAGCCACTTTTAAAAACATCCACAGTCTGTGGTGCCCTCAGGTGGTCAGGGAGAGCGTTCCTCAGACTGGGAGCGGCGAAGCAGAAAGCCCAGTCTCCCATTGTTCGTAGTATTTTCCACTTTACCCACTTTACCCACCTGCTCCCAGTGCCCACCCTAACTGGTTTAAATGTAACTTGGATATTGGGTTTCACTATGCGCTGTATAAATATAATTAATTTCACTTCACTTGTAACAAGATAAGGTTTGTTGCCAGTGAACTTTGACCCTGGGACACTTAGGTGACTGAACAGCAATGCATGTTTACCGAGCAGGGGGGGCGATCAGAAGCGACACGGCGCCAGAACAATTGTCTTTGTGCTGACTTGGGACGGCATCAGACACAAACCCCGTGATTTGTTGTGCATTTGAATAATAATTCCATGGATTATTTCTTTGCCGCTCGGCTAAAGGTTAAAGGGAATATATTCTAATCAGGGACTCTTTGCATTTTGTCACCGCTCAATAAGGCCAACTGGTGTCACAACATTCAGGCTGGAGGGAAGTGTGTGTGTGTGTGTGTGTGTGTGTTTGTGTGTGTGTTCTGGCAATGCTTACTTAATGGGTACTTCGGTCTGTTTACACAGTCACCTTTAAGAGACCTCTGACGGTATGGGGACAAAAAAGAACAGGGAAACCTTTTTCAATTATAGTCAGATCCATCTTGAAGATATCTAAGTGATTTTTAAGCTTTGGCCCATAAAACATGTTTGAGTGTGAGACATTTGCACAGCAGCCCCCTCATCGGGCTGTAGCCGGTACTGCACTCGCTGCTCTGCTCACACTTCTTCCGTGTACAGTTAAACACTTTTTTTTTTTTTTAAATGGTCCTCAGGAGTCACGTACAAATACGTGTTTATTATGCAAAATTATTGAAATTTGGTCCCCATGAACCATATTAACTATTTTTCCCCAGGGTCCCCAGTAAGTACGATCAGCACATTACTTCATCAATTCAGAGATTTAAAGACGTATATGAGCTAACTGGGCACTGGCCATTTTACCTCTTTTTTTTTTTTTATGCCCCCACAACCTGTAGAAAGGGTGGTCACCACAAGTCATGATCAAAAACTTGGTCCCCATGAACCATACTAACTCTTTTTACCCCAGGGTCCCCACTATGTATGATCAGCACATTACTTCATCAATCCAGAGATTTAAAGACATGTATGAGCTAACTGGGCAGTGGCCATCTTACCTAATAAAAAATGTATGCCTCCACAACCTGTAGAAAGGTGGTCCCCACAAGTCATGATCAGAAATTTGGTCCCCATGAACCATACTAACTCTTTTTTCCCCAGGGTCCCCAGTAAGTATGATCAGCACATTACCTCATCAATCCAGAGATTTAAAGACATGTTTGAGCTAACTGGGCAGTAGCCATTTTACCTATTTTTTTAATGCCTCCACAACCTATAGAAAGGGTGGTCCCCACAAGTCCTGATCAAAAACTCGGTCCCCATTCCAAATGATAACCAGTGTGTGTGTGTGTGTGTGTGTGTGTGTGTGTGTGTGTGTGTGTGTGTGTGTGTGTGTGTGTGTGTGTCTGTGTGTGTGTGAGATAGTGTGTTGCAGTCATGGCATTTATATAGTAAGCGCACATAAACTAAAAACAAGCATCATAAAGACAAAAGAAAAACAACTGACAAACATTACACACACGCACGCACACGCACGCACACACACGCACACACACACGCACACACACACACACACACACAAGGAGTCACATGTAGGGCGCCGGTTTCTTGACGGGGTGATCTGCCGGTCAATCGGCCGTATTGATTATTGGAAAAAGAGAGGTTGGTGGAGCGGCAGCAGTAATTAGGGCTTTTTGGTGTGGATTAGCCGAAAGAAAAGGTCACCTGCTCCACATTGGTGGCAGTGACAGGGAAGGCGTGTGTGTGTGTGTGTGTGTGTGTGTGTGTGTGTGTGTGTGTGTGTGTGTGTGTGTGTCACCATCAATAGGGTCACTTATTGAAAAGAAACACAATTTATATCATTTTAGCATCACATCACTCTCACTGATCAACCTTTTCCATTTGTTTAACCCTTTTGTGGTGTTTGGGTCTGTGGGACCCATTTTCGTTTTTTTTTTTATTAAAAGAAAAATGATACAATGAATTAATTTTTCAAACTGAGACTCACTGACTTTGGTTCATTTTTTGTGAAGAACATATATCAGAATACATTTTTAATGACCACACACCATACACCCCCGCTACACATTTCTATTAGAAGTCCGGGTCCACTGGACCCGGGGCTATTAGAAGTGTCTCACGGACACACACACACACACACACACACACACACACATACACACACACACACACACACACACACACACACACACACACACACACACACACACACACACACACACACACACACACACACACACACACACACACACACCAGGCCTAGACAGGAGGACAGAGTGTAGGTACACAGAACATCAAAGGATCGAATGTGCGAGAAAATGAGAGCATACAGTGTTGACAAACAATGTTACAACCTTGTGTGGGAACCGCAGGTGAAGAAACGCAAAAGAAGATCCCTTGTGAGATGAAGAAACTGGCTGAGAAATTTTTCCGTGCAACTTTCATATTGTTGTTACTCAGCCAGCGTTGGTGGCTCTGATGGACCTGTTGCATTTTGTGGCTTTAATGCCTCACAATCAATCACTTTTATGTTAAAATACTGAACGGATTTTTATCTTATCCCAATAAACATCTTTTCAGTATTTTAACATAAAAGTGTTTGATTGTGAGGCATTAAAAGCCACACAATGCAACGGGTCCATCAGACCCACAAATGAGTAAGAACAATATGAACAGTACACAAAGGTTAAAGCTTTTTTGACGTTGACTTTTTAAGGAGATTACATACTGTGGCAGGGGCGTGGTCCACGCGTTCCCTGCGGGCGGGGTGTGTGCAGCGATCGGCCATGAAGCAGCTGACAGGTGAGTAGATGAGCTCAGCTGGAACGAGTTATCTAATCACCTGTTCCTTTATTAGCGGCGCGGGAAACCTTGAGGGAGAGAGGACACAGGCGGAGCAGAGGACACACGCGGAGCGGAGGACGATCGACTGAAAAGCCGAAGTGAAGAAATAACTAAAAACATTGTGGATTGCAAGTACGGGCTGAAAAGCCAAAACTGACATTTGTGTGAACAAACAGTAATTAAAAAGTGTAAACCTGCTCGAGTGTGCTGCTCCTTCCCTGTGCTCCCAGAAGAACAAGCAGGATCTTGCTACAGTGGCACCCAACAGATCACGAAGATGTCGGCACCAACCCCCCTGGAAGCGCTGGGCCAAGTCCTGTCGGAAGTGTCTGCGGCGAGCCGACAACAGACCAAAGTGCTGCAGGCATTGATGGGCCGAGCGGAGACAGCGGGTGGGTCATCTGCCATGAAGCGCATGGTGGAGGGGGAGGACCCACAAACTTTTTTGGAAGTCTTCGAAGCCACGGCGACCTCGAGCAAGTGGCCGGAGGAAGAATGGGGCGCGCGGCTGCTGCCACTCTTGGCAGGGGGAGAGCAGCGGGCGGCGTTGAATCTCCCAGCGTCGGCCCGCGCGCACTACATCAACCAAAGGCACGCCATCCTGGACCGAGTAGGCAGCAGCCCCGAAGACCACCGCCGACAATTCCTGGCCATGAAATTGAGCCGGAGGGCCGGCCGTTCGTGTTCTCTCATCGACTAAGGGATGCAGCGATCAGATGGCTTCAGCCCAACGGGAAGGACCAGGAGATGCTGGAGGCGATCGTCCGGGAGCAGTTCCTTGACGGCATCCCGGCGAGAACATGTGCGTGGGTACGGTACCACAGCCCGCCTGACGTGAAGGCAGCAGTAAAGCTGGGAGAGGAGCACCTGGCGGTCCACCGAGAAACTGCAACGACATCGACCGAAAACCCCCCCCCGGGCCCCCGGCAACGGCTCGCCCCGTTATGGGGGGCGGGGAACAGGACATCCATCAACCAAACAAGGCCCATGACCGGACTACCTGGGGCCAACGAGCAGGTTTTTCACCCAAACAGTCAACAACACAACACACACACACACACATCACGGGGGGAACACGGGGTAATAATGAAATGCCTTTCCGTGTATTCCAGGTTTCCAGCGCTGCTAACAGGGGGCTTCCCTCACAGAGTGCACCTCAGGGGCCAGGGCCAGTGTGCTGGGGTTGAGGACAACCTGGACACGTACGCCGGGAGTGTGCCGTGATGGAGGTGGGGCAGGTGTTGCAGGTTGTCGGGCCTCCAGCACCCGCCCCCTATCAAGGAGAGACGTACTGCGTACCGGTAAGGATACAAGGGAGTTCATACCGGGCGATGGTGGATTCGGGCTGCAGGCAGTCCATGATCCACCCGAACCTGGTTCGTCCCGGGGCGTTGAGGCATGCAACACGGATAAGAATCAAGTGTGTGCGTGGGGATATACACGAATATCCAACTGTGCCAGTGGAAATTATATATGAAACCCAAAAGCATAAAGTAAAGGTTGCAGTAAGCTCGTAACTTGCGCACCCTATAATTTTGGGAACAAATTGGCCGGGATTCAATCAATTGGTGACACGTTGTGTGGGGGTGCGTTCACGGACAGTAGGCAAGGGGAGTATCCGCGCAGTTCTCAGCGGCGACGCGGTTTCATCCGGGAATGCCGAGCGGGAACCGGTGGGGGCTTCGCGGGAGGTCCCCCCGGTCCCCCGATGGCAACCTACGGAGGATTTTCCCCTCGAGCAGGCCCATGATGAAACTTTGCGCGAGGCTTGGGATCAGGTCGATTTTGTGGACGGTCAGCTGGTGCACCCGGGGAAAGCACGGACGGGCTGCGCTCTCGAGGAGCTCCTGCTAAAGATGGAACATTTGGCAGAAATACCGGACAATTTCACAAACTTTATGGCTGGCTCGCATCGTGGTCACTCCGTGATCACGTACGACCGCCAGACACTTCTGGATGTGGACGAATCGGGCCGTTTTGGACTGATAGACACTTGCGTGCTAGACTTGCTAACTAGCATGGGAATACATCGGCGGCTACATCCAGCGGCCTGTGAAGCAGGGGAGTCTAGTAGCAGCAGGGGCCGTCTACGGAGCAGACGCCAGCGGTGTGATCGGAAACGCGGATGCCGAGCGGGGTTTAAAACAAAGCAGAAGGCTAATCCCCATAGAACACCACTTTCCTCCATCCCGAAGACGGATTTAGATGGAAAATGCGAGACTACTGGTCTGGATAAGGAGTCAGTTAAATTAGAACAAGTTTTTTCTGCTTTGAGTGTTTCAGAGTTGGACATGTGTTTTACTGAGGTGGCTAACTATGATGCGTGCAGTTTATCAAAGCAACAAACAAACAATCGGAAAATCCCCGTTACTGAGGTGGCTAACCATGATGCGTGCAGTTTATCAAAGCAACAATCAAACAATCGGAAAATTCCTGTCGTATCAATTCCTAGATATGGTCGTAACTATACTAAATGCACTGGGCATAATAAACACAACATTATTAATATTGCTACTACGGATAATTTGATCAAAAACTCCCTAAAACAGCCCACTACCTATAATATAGGTTTTTTAAACATAAGATCATTGTCTCCTAAAACGTTGTTAGTTAATGATATTATCAGAGACAACAATCTTAACGTCATCGGTCTCAGCGAAACCTGGCTTAAACCAAACGACTTTTTTGCGCTAAATGAGGCATGTCCTCCTAACTTTACACATGCGCATATTGCCCGTCCGCTCAAAAGGGGTGGGGGGGTCGCACTAATATACAACGAAAACTTTAACCTTAGTCCTAACATAAATAATAAATATAAATCGTTTGAGGTGCTTACTATGAGGTCTGTCACACCGCTGCCTCTACACCTGGCTGTTATCTACCGCCCCCAGGGCCCTATTCGGACTTTATTAATGAATTCTCAGAGTTCGTTGCTGATCTAGTGACACACGCCGATAATATAATCATAATGGGGGACTTTAATATCCATATGATCATTACCTTATAAAATTCGAGGTTCAGACGCATGTTCGTCAAACTAATAATAATAATACCTGCTATAGCAGCCGCAACATTAATACGGCCACAACGACAACTCTTGCTGACCTACTGCCCTCGGTAATGGCACCATTCCCAAAGTATGTGGGCTCTATTGATAACCTCACTAACAACTTTAACGACGCCCTGCGCGAAACCATTGATAACATAGCACCGCTAAAGTTAAAAAAGGCTCCAAAAAAGCGCACCCCGTGGTTTACAGAAGAAACTAGAGCTCAGAAATTATTATGTAGAAAGCTGGAACGCAAATGGCGCACGACTAAACTTGAGGTGCACCATCAAGCATGGAGTGATGGTTTAATAACTTATAAACGCATGCTTACCTTAGCTAAAGCTAAATATTACTCAAATCTCATCCACCGTAATAAAAACGATCCTAAATTTTTGTTTAGTACGGTAGCATCGCTAACCCAACAAGGGATTCCTTCCAGTAGCTCAACCCACTCAGCTGATGACTTTATGCAATTCTTTAGTAAGAAAATTGAAGTCATTAGAAAGGAGATTAAAGACAATGCGTCCCAGCTACAACGGGGTTCTATTAACACTGACACGATTGTATATACGGCGGATACTGCCCTCCAAAATAGTTTCTCTCGTTTTGAGGAAATAACATTAGAGGAATTGTTACAACGTGTAAATGGAATAAAACAGACAACATGTTTACTTGACCCTCTTCCTGGGAAACTGATCAAGGAGCTTTTTGTAATATTAGGTCCATCAGTGCTAAATATTATAAACTTATCACTCTCCTCGGGCACTGTTCCCCTAGCATTCAAAAAAGCGGTTATTCATCCTCTTCTTAAAAGACCTAACCTCGATCCTGACCTCATGGTAAATTACCGACCGGTGTCTCACCTTCCCTTTATTTCAAAAATCCTTGAAAAAATTGTTGCGGAGCAGTTAAATGAACACTTAGCGTCTAACAATCTATGTGAAACCTTTCAATCCGGTTTCAGGGCAAATCACTCCACGGAGACAGCCCTCGCAAAAATGACTAATGATCTATTGCTAACGATGGATTCTGATGCGTCATCTATGTTGCTGCTCCTCGATCTTAGCGCTGCTTTCGATACCGTCGATCATAATATTTTATTAGAACGTATCAAAACACGAATTGGTATGTCAGACTTAGCCCTGTCTTGGTTTAACTCTTATCTTACTGATAGGATGCAGTGTGTCTCCCATAACAATGTGACCTCGGACTACGTTAAGGTAACGTGTGGAGTTCCCCAGGGTTCGGTCCTTGGCCCTGCACTCTTCAGCATCTACATGCTGCCGCTAGGTGACATCATACGCAAATACGGTATTAGCTTTCACTGTTATGCTGATGACACCCAACTCTACATGCCCCTAAAGCTGACCAACACGCCGGATTGTAGTCAGCTGGAGGCGTGTCTTAATGAAATTAAACAATGGATGTCCGCTAACTTTTTGCAACTCAACGCCAAAAAAACGGAAATGCTGATTATCGGTCCTGCTAGACACCGAACTCTATTTAATAATACAACTCTAACATTTGACAACCAAACAATTAAACAAGGCGACACGGTAAAGAATCTGGGTATTATCTTCGACCCAACTCTCTCCTTTGAGGCACACATTAAAAGCGTTACTAAAACGGCCTTCTTTCATCTCCGTAACATCGCTAAAATTCGCTCCATTCTGTCCACTAAAGACGCTGAGATCATTATCCATGCGTTTGTTACGTCTCGCCTCGACTACTGTAACGTATTATTTTCGGGTCTCCCCATGTCTAGCATTAAAAGATTACAGTTGGTACAAAATGCGGCTGCTAGACTTTTGACAAGAACAAGAAAGTTTGATCACATTACGCCTGTACTGGCTCACCTGCACTGGCTTCCTGTGCACTTAAGATGTGACTTTAAGGTTTTACTACTTACGTATAAAATACTACACGGTCTAGCTCCATCTTATCTTGCCGATTGTATTGTACCATATGTCCCGGCAAGAAATCTGCGTTCAAAGGACTCCGGCTTATTAGTGATTCCCAAAGCCCAAAAAAAGTCTGCGGGCTATAGAGCATTTTCCGTTCGGGCTCCAGTACTCTGGAATGCCCTCCCGGTAACAGTTCGCGATGCCACCTCAGTAGAAGCATTTAAGTCTCACCTTAAAACTAATTTGTATACTCTAGCCTTTAAATAGACTCCCTTTTTAGACCAGTTGATCTGCCGTTTCTTTTCTTTTTCTTCTATGTCCCTCTGTGTATCGGCTGGGGACATCTCTGCGCTGCTGGTCCGCTACCCTTGGGATGGTTTCCTGCTGGCTCCGCTGTGAACGGGACTCTCGCTGCTGTGTCTTGGATCCTCTTTGGACTGGACTCTCGCGACTGTGTTGTATCCATTGTGGATTGAACTTTCACAGTATCATGTTAGACCTGCTCGACATCCATTGCTTTCCTCCTCTCTAAGGTTCTCATAGTCATCATTGTCACCGACGTCCCACTGGGTCATTATTGTCACCAATGTCCCACTGGGTGTGAGTTTTCCTTGCCCTTATGTGGGCCTACCGAGGATGTCGTGGTGGTTTGTGCAGCCCTTTGAGACACTAGTGATTTAGGGCTATATAAGTAAACATTGATTGATTGATTGATTTTTCCATTATTAGGGATAGACTGTATCGAGTGGGCCGTGACACGCAAACCGGGGAAGAATACACCCAATTGTTGGTGCCAAAATGCCGCCGGGAAATGGTTTTCCAGGCGGCACATTTCAATCCCATGGCTGGCCATTTAGGATATGATAAAACACTTAATCGGGTCATGGTCCGATTCTATTGGCCGGGCCTCCGGGCAGACCTACGCCGATGGTGCGCTGCCTGTCCGGACTGCCAGCGGGTGAACCCCGCAGCCACCCCAAAGGCGCCATTACGCCCATTACCACTCATGGAGGTCCCGTTCGAAAGGATTGGGATGGACCTCATCGGACCATTTAACCCGAGCACACGGGGAGACCGCTTTGTGTTAGTTCTGGTGGATTACGCAACGCGGTATCCCGAAGCAGTGCCGCTGAGCTCCATATCCGCCAAGAGTGTGGCGCAAGCACTCTTCACGGTCATTTCCCGCGTCGGAATCCCGAAAGAGATTTTGACGGACCAGGGCACGTCCTTTATGTCACGTACGATAAAGGAACTTTACGGATTACTGGGGATTAAGGCTATCCGCACCAGTGTATACCATCCACAAACGGACGGGCTGGTGGAGAGGTTTAATAAAACGCTTAATACCATGATCTGTAAATTTATGTACGAGGACAAACAAAATTGGGATAAATGGTTGGACCCACTAATGTTTGCGATGCGGGAGGTACCTCAGGCCTCCCTCGGTTTTGCACCGTTCGAGTTGCTGTACGGCCGAAGGCCCCGCGGAGTATTGGACGTCATTAAGGAAAGCTGGGAGGACGGTCCAAGCTCAAGCAAAAATGAAATTCAATACGTCTTGGACATGCGGGCAAAACTCCACAAGGTGGGGCACTTGTCACGTGAGAATTTGCGCCTTGCCCAAGAGCGTCAACAGCGCACGTATAATAAGCGGGCCCAACTGCGTAAATTTTCACCGGTAGAAAAAGTACTTGTGTTGCTTCCAACGTCAAGCTCCAAATTACTTGCAAAGTTGCAAGGACCCTTTGAGGTCACACGGCAAGTGGGGGATGTCGATTATGAGGTCCGGCGCTCGGACCGACGCGGAGACGCCCAAATATACCATTTGAACCTGCTGAAGGCATGGAGAGAGGCCGAGCCTGTCGCCATGGTAACAGTAGAGGGGGGGGGAGGAGGAAGAGTTGGGGCCAGAGAGCCCGCGCTCCGGCCCAGCCCCTCAGCTTCTCTGTGAAGACCAGCTCACATTGGCGCAGAGAGCGGAGGTGGCTGAATTACAGCGGCGCTACTCAGATGTGTTCTCCTCTCGGCCCGGGCGCACGGATCTTATCCGACATCACATAGAGACCAGCCTGAGGGTTACGGTGCGGTCTCGGCCATATCGGCTGCCCGAACACAAGCGTAAAGTGGTTCGGGAAGAACTAAAAACTATGCTTGCGTTGGGGGTGATAGAAGAATCCCACAGCGCATGGTGCAGTCCCATTGTCTTAGTAGGGAAGAAGGATGGAACTGTGCGGTTCTTTGTGGATTATCAATCAATCAATCAATCAATCAATGTTTACTTATATAGCCCTAAATCACTAGTGTCTCAAAGGGCTGCACAAACCACCACGACATCCTCGGTAGGCCCACATAAGGGCAAGGAAAACTCACACCCAGTGGGACATCGGTGACAATAATGACCCAGTGGGACGTCGGTGACAATGATGACTATGAGAACCTTGGAGAGGAGGAAAGCAATGGATGTCGAGCGGGTCTAACATGATACTGTGAAAGTTCAATCCATAATGGATCCAACACAGTCGCGAGAGTCCAGTCCAAAGCGGATCCAACACAGCAGCGAGAGTCCCGTTCACAGCGGAGCCAGCAGGAAAACATCCCAAGCGGAGGCGGATCAGCAGCGCAGAGATGTCCCCAGCCGATACACAGGCAAGATTACCGCAGGGTGAATGACATTTCACGTTTTGACGCGTACCCAATGCCCCGGGTCGACGAGCTCCTAGATCGGCTGGCACTGCTCGTTTTTTTACGACACTGGATTTGACGAAGGGCTACTGGCAGATTCCCTTGTCTCCAGAGTCCCGAGAAAAAACGGCCTTTGCTACTCCGGAAGGTTTGTACCAATTCGTGACACTTCCGTTTGGCTTGTTCGGTGCGCCGGCCACGTTCCAGCGCCTCATGGACCGGGTGCTGCGACCCCATGCAGCATACGCGGCTGCCTACCTGGATGATGTAATCATCCAGAGTAGCAGCTGGGAACAGCACATGCGGCGGGTGGGGGCGGTGCTCGAGTCCCTGAGGCGGGCGGGGCTCACCGCCAACCCGGCGAAGTGCGCCGTTGGCCGGAGGGAGGTACAGTATCTGGGGTACCACTTGGGGGGGGGGATTTGTGCGGCCCCAGGTGGACAAAACCGCGGCCATCGCGTCCTGTCCACCTCCCAAGACGAAAAAAGAGGTGAGGCAGTTTTTGGGATTGGCAGGCTATTACCGCCGGTTCATTCCCCAGTTCGCGGAATGGACCGGCCCACTGACTGACCTCACCCGAAAGGGTGCTCCGGAACTGGTCCAGTGGACGGAGCAGTGCCAGCGGGCATTTGAGAAGGTAAAAGCAGCACTCTGTGAGGAGCCGGTACTGCACATGCCAAATTTTAACATCCCTTTTTGTCTGCAGGCGGACGCGTCGAGCCGGGGACTGGGGGCGGTACTGTCACAGCGGGTGGAGGGCGCGGACCGCCCCGTACTGTACATCGGCCGGAAGCTCTCGGACCGGGAGGCGAGGTACAGCACTTTGGAGAGGGAGTGCCTCGCCATCCGGTGGGCGGTGGGGGCCCTCCTCTACTACCTGCTGGGGCGCGCCTTCAGTCTCTGCTCAGACCACAAACCGCTACAATGGCTCCACCGCATGAAAGACGCTAATGCGCGGATCACCCGGTGGTACCTGGCATTACAGCCCTACAACTTCCGGGTGGTCCACAGGCCGGGCACGCAGATGGCCGTGGCCGACTTCCTCTCTCGCCCAGGGCAGGGGGGGAGTGGGCAGGGCCAGATGGGTGTCCGGCCTGAGTCTAGCGGTGGAGGCATATAGCAGGGGCGTGGTCCACGCGTTCCCTGCGGGCGGGGTGTGTGCAGCGATCGGCCATGAAGCAGCTGACAGGTGAGTAGATGAGCTCAGCTGGAACGAGTTATCTAATCACCTGTTCCTTTATTAGCGGCGCGGGAAACCTTGAGGGAGAGAGGACACAGGCGGAGCAGAGGACACACGCGGAGCGGAGGACGATTGACTGAAAAGCCGAAGTGAAGAAATAACTAAAAACATTGTGGATTGCAAGTACGGGCTGAAAAGCCAAAACTGACATTTGTGTGAACAAACCGTAATTAAAATGTATAAACCTGCTCGAGTGTGCTGCTCCTTCCCTGTGCTCCCAGAAGAACAAGCAGGATCTTGCTACACATCCATCCATCCATTTTCTACCGCTTATTCCCTTTCGAGGTCGCGGGGGGTGCTGGCGCCTATCTCAGCTACAATCGGGTGGAAGGCAGGGTACACCCTGGACAAGTCGCCACCTCATCGCAGGGCCAACATAGATAGACAGACAACATTCACACTCACATTCATACACTGGGGCCAATTTAGTGTTGCCAATCAACCTATCCCCAGGTGCATGTCTACACATACAAACAAAAATACAAAGATACTTTATTTTACAAAATTGTATATATATATTTAGAATAGTCAGGGGTGTCCAAAGGATGAAGCCCAAGACATAAATACAGAAATTGTGGTGAATATTTGATGAAACAAGCGTTTTTCCCTTCCCTTTTTCCTCCCTAACGACAAGGTGGTTGGGAGAGTGGCCGTGCCACAGCAACCCGAGGGTTCCTGGTTCAATCCCCACCTTCTACCAAATTTGTCAAGTCCCTTGTGTCCTTGAGCAAGAGACTTCACCCTTGCTCCTGATGGGTCGTGGTTAAGGCCTTGCATGGCAGCTCCCGCCATCAGTGTGCTAATGTGTGTGTGTGTGAATGGGTGAATGTGGAAATAGTGTCGAAGCGCTTTGAGTACTTTGAAGGTAGAAAAGTGCGATACAAGTATAACCCATTTACCATTTACTATTTAGTTGGACACACACATACTTTTCTACGGGATGGACAAGTGAGGTCCCTGCTCCATCCGTCTATCAGTTTCACAATATAAAAAACTAGCTCGGGACGATAAATTGCCGCACTTTGGACACGCCTGATGAGACCAATTTAATCTGAAACCTCATTTTTGTCTCCAGTGCCACAAAGTCACCAGTGCCTCCATGGAAATGACCCCCTCTACCTCAAAGAAGTACTCACCGCTCCCAGTCTGTGGAACGCTCTCCCTGACCACCTAAGGGCACCACAGACTGTGAATGCTTTTGAAAAAAGGCTTAAAAACCCTCCTTTTTTTAAAAAAGCCTATTTTTTTATTTTCTTTTTTAGATACATGCATACTAGTTCTAGCTATTAGGCTGTTATAGTTTTTATTTTTATTTATTTATTTATTTATTTTAATACAGTGTAGCACTTTGAGGTTGTTTACTCAACACAGCTTAACGGGCCGCATGTGGCCCCGTGGCCTTAATTTGCCCATGTCTGCTTTAGGGGCAGCCCTCTGCAATGGGGGCTCTGCTGTGGCACTGGCTCATGGGTTCCTATCAATCAATCAATCAATCAATGTGTATTTATATAGCCCTAAATCAGAAATGTCTCAAAGGACTGTAAAAACCACTACGACTACGACATCCTCGGAAGAACCCACAGAAGGGCAAGGAAAACTCACACCCAGTGGGCAGGGAGAATTCACACCCAGTGGGACGCCAGTGACAATGATGACTATGAGAACCTTGGAGAGGACCTCAAATGTGGGCAACCCCCCCTCTAGGGGACCGAAAGCAATGGATGTCGAGCGGGTCTAACATGATACTGTGAAAGTTTAATTCATAGTGGCTCCAACTCAGCCGCGGGAGTTCAGTTCAAAGCGGATCCAAGACAGCAGCGAGAGTCCCGTCCACAGGAAACCATCCCAAGCGGAGTCGGATCAGCATCGTAGAGATGTCCCCAACCGATACACAGGCGAGCGGTCCATCCTGGGTCCCGACGAGCGGTCCATCCTGGGTCCCGACTCTGGACAGCCAGTACTTCATCCATGGTCATCGGACCGGGCCCCCTCCACAAGGGACGGGGGACAGAGGAGAAAAAGAAAAGAAGCGGCAGATCAACTGGTCTAAAAAGGAGTTCTATTTAAAGGCCAGAGTATACAAATGAGTTTTAAGGTGAGACTTAAATGCTTTTACTGAGGTAGTCCTAGCCAAGAGGACTCCCCAGTCCCTCGCCTCGGGGTGGCTGCGGTGGTGGCCCCTGGTGCACCTGGCTCCCTAAGATAGTGTTGTATCTTCTACATGACTTTTAATACCTGTGCGTGTGTGTGCTGGAGAGAAAAGGGGGGTTTTGGGTGGGGATGTGTGTTTTTGCCTGTTTCAACTCGCGTTTACGCAACAAGAGCTGAAGGTACGTTTTTTTTTTTTTTTTTTTTTTTTAATTTACAGCACTTTATACGTATGTAAAAATAAAGTTTAATTGATTATCAATCATAAAAAAACAAACTATGAATCTGACACCTTTTAATAGCCTTTTAACGTCACTTTAACCTCGTGTGTTACCGCCGTGACACTTTTTATGGCGCCGCAGGTTTACTCTCTCCCGCAGCTTGACGGCTCAGAGGCGCGGCGTGCAGGTCTGAGTGTGTAACTTATGAGGTCGTGACCCTCCCGGAACAACAACAGCGATACGTGGACCGTAATTCTGGTTTTCTGGTGTGGATCGGTCCAGATTAAATATTGATATTTATTTTGTGTGATTTATGTGCAGCACTTTAGCGTTAGCGTAGCTACTTGACAGCATTATCTATGTCCGTATAAATATATGTGTTCGCCCCATGTGGAACCAATTGTTTCCGAGTAATAAAAAGAAAGTATGCGGATGATTAGGAAGGTGTCTGCTTATGGAATGTCAGCTCTCCTTGTTCTCTGCAGAGGGTCAGCATGTGTGTGTGTGTGTGTGTGTTCTGGCAATGCTTACTTAATGGGGACATCGCTCTGTTTACACAGTCACCTTCAGTTCCCCTTGAGGGAAACCTTTTTAAATGATACTCAGATCCATTTTGAAGATGCCTAAGTGATTTTTAAGGTAAGATAATCAATCAATCAATCAATCAATCAATGTTTGTTTATATAGCCCTAAATCACAAGTGTCTCAAAGGGCTGCACAAGCCACAACATCCTCGGTTCAGATCCCACATAAGGGCAGGGAAAAACTCAAAACTCAGTGGGATGTCAATGGTGAATAGTTATGAGAAACCTTGGAGAGGACTGCAGATGTGGGTGACAAGCCCCCCCACACACCCTTCTGACCCCCTCTAGGGGAGACCAGATGCAATGGACGTCGAGTGGGTCTGACATAATATTGATCAGATGATTGTAACGACTGGAAGGCATGGCGCTGCCGGGTTTGTCCCTCCGTGGATGCGTCGAGCAAGAACACAGCGTGAGGTAAGATGTTAAGTATTTATTTAACTAATAAAAGGCTAAGGAACAAAAACACTGGAGCTAAGCAAAAGGCAAACAAAGTAAGCTAGCATGTGAGCTAGGAATAAAAAACGGAAAAACACTCAACTTGACACGAAGGCACAAAAGAGGGAAAACAAAACATTTAGCATGAGAGCTAAGAAAAACACAAATGCGTAGCGTGTAAGCTCGCGAGAAATAGAGTGCATAGCGTGTAAGCTAGTGTGAATAAATATAAAGAGTAGCAGTCGTCAATTGATGCGTGCAAGCAAATTTACGAACCCAGAATGAACAACAAAAAGGGACGAGCTTAAATAAGGGAGTAATCACAAATAACAGGTGTGCAGGGACCATGATTAACAGGTGGAACAAATTAGGAAACAAAGAGACAAAGCAAAATCAAGAGTGAGAATACACACAAAAAGGACAAAACAACAACCTGTGAAGATCCGAGTAGCGGATCGCAACAACAATCCTTTTTCAAATGATACTCAAATCCATTCTGAAGATGCCCAAGTGATTTTTAAGGTAAGATAATCAATCAATCAATCAATGTTTATTTATATAGCCTGCACAAGCCACAACAACATCCTCAGTTCAGATCCCACACAAGGGCAAGGAAAAACTCACAACCCAGTGGGATGTCAATGGTGAATAATTATGAGAAACCTTGGAGAGGACCGCAGATGTGGGTGACCGACCCCCCCCCACACACACACACACCCTCTAGGGGAGACTAGATGCAATGGACGTCAAATGGGTCTGACATAATATTGATAAGATAATCCTTTATCGATCCCACAACAGGGACATTTGGGTTACTTTGTTGACGTGTTTCAAATATTAGTAAAAGAGAAAATACATTTTCTTGAAAAGTTAAACATTTGTTATCCCGGTATTAATAGTACTGCGATTCTGTATGGTATCTATCCTTACTTAAAATTAATACATTTTTCCAAAAACAAAATCTGGTTTAGTGTTCCTTAGGAGGACATTTTCATACAGCATGATTATAAAACATTATTACCTGATTACCGCCATCAGTGTGGGAATGTGTGTGTGAATGGGTGAATGTGGAAGTAGTGTCAAAGCGCTTTTACCATTTTAAAGTGTGATTCACATACTCTAAATGGTAAAGTTTATGTGTAAGGCGGAAGAGGGAGCATCTCACAATCGTAGGTGTATGGAGGTTTGAAAATGTTTGCCCATTTTCAAATGTAATCAGTAAACTGTGATAGAGGTGAAACAAAATACTCAATTCCCCAACATTGTTCTATATATGGTAGTTGGAGTTGACCAGAAGCTGGACCAGAAGACGGGCCCATATTACAGGGGTTTTAAAATCATTGTATTGGCTCCCTGCGTGTTTCAGAATCCATTTTAAGATTATTTGACTGTTTTTTTAAAGGTCTTAAAGGGGAACATTATCACCATACCTATGTAAGCGTCAATATATACCTTGATGTTGCAGAAAAAAGACCATATGTTTTTTGAACCGATTTCCGAACTCTAAAAGGGTGAATTTGGCGTTTGAAACGCCTTTCAATTGTTCGCTGTCGGAGCAATGACCTTTCACCCGCGATGTCACACCAGGAAGCAATCCGCCATTTTCTTAAACAAATTACACCCACCAAGTCAAATCAGCTCTGTCATTTTCCGTTTTTTCGACTGTTTTCCGTACCTTGGAGACATCATGCCTCGTCGGTGTGTTGTCGGAGGGTGTAACAACACGAACAGAGACGGATTCAAGTTGACTTACGTGGAGTGTGCTAATCAGATAGGGTCACGGCATGCTTATCGATGCTAACATGCTATTTAGGCTAGCTGTATGTACATATTGCATCATTATGCCTCATTTGTAGCTATATTTGCATCCAGCCTTTCCCTCCACCCACATTTAATGCCAAACAAACACATACCAATCGACGGATTCAAGTTGTACCAGTGGTCAAAAGATGCAATCGAAGGTTAGAAGGTGATCGCCGAATTGGTCCTCGTTGCCGCTGTCTGTCGTGATATGGTTCTATAGCTTCAGTTTCTTCTTCAATTTCGTTTTCGCTACCTGCCTCCACACTCCAACCATCCGTTTCAATACATGCGTAATCTGTTGAATCGCTTAAGCCGCTGAAATCCGAGTCTGAATCCGAGCTAATGTCGCTATATCTTTCTGTTCTATCCGCCATGTTTGTTTGTATTGGCATCACTATGTGACGTCACAGGAAAATGGACGGGTGGATATAGCGATGGTGAAAATCAAGCACTTTGAAGCAGTTTTTCAGGATATTGCGTGATGGGTAAAATTTTGAAAAAAACTTCGAAAAATAAAATAAGCCACTGGGAACTGATTTTTACTGGTTTTAACCCTTCTGAAATTGTGATCATGTTCCCCTTTAACATTTAAGTGCTGAAACTTCCTATAAGAGGACAGCTGTGGTGCTGTATTCTGAGCATCATCCATCCATCCATCCATCCATCCATCATCTTCCGCTTATCCGAGGTCGGGTCGCGGGGGCAGCAGCCTAAGCAGGGAAGCCCAGACTTCCCTCTCCCCAGCCACTTCGTCTAGCTCTTCCCGGGGGATCCCGAGGCGTTCCCAGGCCAGCCGGGAGACATAGTCTTCCCAACGTGTCCTGGGTCTTCCCCGTGGCCTCCTACCGGTTGGACGTGCCCTAAACACCTCCCCAGAGAGGCGTTCGGGTGGCATCGTGACCAGATGCCCAAGCCACTTCATCTGGCTCCTCTCGATGTGGAGGAGCAGCGGCTTTACTTTGAGCTCCTCCCGAATGGCAGAGCTTCTCACCCTATCTCTAAGGGAAAGCCCCGCCACACGGCGGAGGAAACTCATTGCGGCCCCTTGTACCCGTGATCTTATCCTTTCGATCATGACCCAAAGCTCATGACCATAGGTGAGAATGGGAACATAGATCGACCGGTAAATTGAGAGCTTTGCCTTCCGGCTCAGCTCCTTCTTCACCACAACGGATCGATACAACGTCCGCATTACTGAAGACGCTGCACCGATCCGCCTGTCGACCTCACGATCCACTCTTCCCTCACTCGTGAACAAGACTCCTAGGTACTTGAACTCCTCCACTTGGGGCAGGGTCTCCTCCCCAACCCGGAGATGGCACTCCACCCTTTTCCGGGCGAGAAACATGGACTCGGACTTGGAGGTGCTGATTCTCATTCCGGTCGCTTCACACGCGGCTGCGAACTGATCCAGTGAGAGCTGAAGATCCCGGCCAGATGAAACCATCAGGACCACATCATCTGCAAAAAGCAGAGACCTAATCCCGCGGCCACTAAACCGGAACCCCTCAACGCCTTGACTGCACCTAGAAATTCTGTCCATAAAAGTTATGAACAGAATCGGTGACAAAGGACAGCCTTGGCAGAGTCCATCCCTCAATGGAAACGTGTCCGACTTACTGCCAGCAATGCGGACCAAGCTCTGACACTGATCATACAGGGAGCGGACCGCCACAATAAGACAGTCCGGTACCCCGTACTCTCTGAACACTTCCCACAGGACTTCCCGAGGGACACGGTCGAATGCCTTCTCCAAGTCCCCAAAGCACATGTAGACTGGTTGGGCGAACTCCCATGCATCCCTCAAGAACTGAGCATCATGTCATATTTTTTTTGAACTTTTTTTTAAAAATGGTACTCAGTAGTCACGAACAAATTTGTGTGAATTATGCAAAATTATTTCAATTTGGTCCCCATGAACCATATTAACTCTTTTTTCCCCAGGGTCCCCAGTAAGTATGATCAGCACATTACTTCATCAATCTAGAGATTTATAGACGTGTATGAGCTAACTGGGCTGTGGACATTTAAACCAATTTTTTTAATGCCACCACAGCCTGTAGAAAAGGTGGTCCCCACAAGTCATGAACAAAAACTTGGTCCCCATTCCAAATGATAACCAGTGTGTGTGTGTGTTAGGCAGCAGCAGCTGTGGCACATTTTGGAGCAAATGCAAAGCTGCAGCGCCCCTAGTGGCAGACATGCAAAGGACACCATGCACAAAATAAAGCAGACAAGAGGAGACATGTGCTGATTGAGAGAGCTTGTACGCAAGTGTTGCTGGTAGAGGGCGCGGCCTTGGGAGCTATGTGACCCTGTTTGCGTCCTTTCGGTCATGTCGCCCACACACACGCACACACACACATACACACACACACACACACACACACACACACACAAGGAGCGACGCACGTCTTCCCTTATGTGTGAAGGAAAACAAGGCGCTGCGACGTACCAGAGGTGTGCATGACTTTAAATGCCAGCGAAAATGGCGTGAGGAAATGTTGTGTGACAATAGCAGATGGAAGAGTTGGAAACAAACAAATGAGGGCTAAATAACCCCTGAGGTGGAGAACTAAAGGTGAGAACTGCAGTCTGGTTTAAAGGGGACACAATTTCAAAAGGGTTAAAACCAATAAAAATCAGTTCCCAGTGGCTTGTTTTATTTTTTGAAATTTTTTTCAAAATGTAACCCATCCCGGAATATCCCTTAAAAAAAGCTTTAAAGTGCCTTATTTTCGCTATCTTCGAAGTGAAGTGAATTATATTTATATAGCACTTTTTCTCTAGTGACTCAAAGCGCTTTACACATAGTGAAACCCAATATCTAAGTTACATTTAAACCAGTGTGGGTGGCACTGGGAGCAGGTGCGTAAAGTGTCTTGCCCAAGGACACCAAGGCAATGACTAGGATGACAGAAGCGGGGATCGAACCTGCAACCCTCAAGTTACTGGCACGGCCGCTCTACCAATCCAGCTATACCGTCCCATACACAAGCTATACTCGAAGCCACTATCCATTTTCCTGTGACGTCATACAGTGCTGCAAATGTAAACAAACATGGCGAATAGCACAGCAAGATATAGCAACATTAGCTCGGATTCAGACTCGGATTTCAGCGGCTTAAGCGATTCAACAGATTATGCATGTATTAAAACGAATGGTTGGAGTATGGAGTCAGATAGCGAAAACGAAATTGAAGAAGAAACTGAAGCTATTGAGCGAATAGCTATTGATGCTATTTGGCCATAGCTGTCTTATTAGCATCGCGGACCAAACGATCAGGACTTTCGCATTTTGTGACACTGGAGCAACTTAAATCTGTCGATTGGTAAGTGTTTGTTTGGCATTAAATGTGGGTATCTAGTTTCAAATGTGCATACAGCTAGCCTAAATAGCATGCTAGCATCGATTAGCTGGCAGTCACGCCATGACCAAATATGTCTGATTAGCACATAAGTCAACAACATCAACAAATCTCACCTTTGTGATGTCGTTGACTTTATCGTTGCAAATGCAACTGCAGGTTATCCATACATCTCTGTGCCATGTCTGCCATCGCCGGTAAAATGTGCAGACACTCCAGCACATTCAATGGGGGTCTGGCGGCAGATTTC